>NW_027288587.1:0-173545 GCF_037038585.1 Patagioenas fasciata | reverse complement strand
TACCTAACCCCAAATCTAAACCTAAAATCTAAACCTAACCCCAAATCTAAACCTAAAATCCAAACCTAACCCCAAATCTAAACCTAAAATCTAAACCTAACCCTAAATCTAAACCTAAAATCTAAACCTAAAATCTAAACCTAACACCAAATCTAAACCTAACCCCAAATCTAAACCTAAAATCTAAACCTAACCCCAAATCTAAACCTAACCCCAAATCTAAACCTAAAATCTAAACCTAACCCCAAATCTAAACCTAAAATCTAAACCTAACCCCAAATCTAAACCTAAAATCTAAACCTAACCCCAAATCTAAACCTAAAATCTAAACCTAACCCCAATTCTAAACCTAAAATCTAAACCTAACCCCAAATCTAAACCTAAAATCTAAACCTAAAATCTAAACCTAACCCCAAATCTAAACCTAAAATCTAAACCTAACCCCAAATCTAAACCTAAAATCTAAACCTAACCCCAAATCTAAACCTAAAATCTAAACCTAACCCCAAATCTAAACCTAAAATCTAAACCTAACCCCAAATCTAAACCTAACCCCAAATCTAAACCAAAAATCTAAACCTAACCCAAATCTAACCCTAACCCCAAATCTAAACCTAAAATCTAAACCTAACCCCAAATCTAAACCTAAAATCTAAACCTAACCCCAAGTCTAAACCTAACCCCAAATCTAAACCTAAAATCTAAACCTAACCCCAAATCTAAACCTAACCCCATATCTAAACCTAAAATCTAAACCTAACCCCAAATCTAAACCAAAAATCTAAACCTAACCCCAAATCTAAACCTAACCCCAAACCTAAACCTAAAATCTAAACCTAACCCCAAATCTAAACCTAACCCCAAATATAAACCTAAAATCTAAACCTAACCCCAAATCTAAACCTAAAATCTAAACCTAAAATCTAAACCTAACCCCAAATCTAAACCTAAAATCTAAACCTAACCCCAAATCTAAACCTAACCCCAAATCTAAACCTAAAATCTAAACCTAACCCCAAATCTAAACCTAACCCCAAATCTAAACCTAAAATCTAAACCTAACCCCAAATCTAAACCTAAAATCTAAACCTAATCCCAAATCTAAACCTAAAATCTAAACCTAAAATCTAAACCTAACCCCAAATCTAAACCTAAAATCTAAACCTGACCCCAAATCTAAACCTAACCCCAAATCTAAACCTAAAATCTAAACCTAACCCCAAATCTAAACCTAAAATCTAAACCTGACCCCAAATCTAAACCTAACCCCAAATCTAAACCTAAAATCTAAACCTAACCCCAAATCTAAACCTAACCCCAAATCTAAACCTAAAATCTAAACCTAACCCCAAATCTAAACCTAAAATCTAAACCTAACCCCAAATCTAAACCTAAAATCTAAACCTAACCCCAAATCTAAACCTAAAATCTAAACCTAACCCCAAATCTAAACCTAAAATCTAAACCTAACCCCAAATCTATACCTAAAATCTAAACCTAACCCCAAATCTAAACCTAACCCCAAATCTAAACCTTAAATCTAAACCTAACCCCAAATCTAAACCTAAAATCTAAACCTAACCCCAAATCTAAACCTAAAATCTAAACCTAACCCCAAATCTAAACCTAACCCCAAATCTAAACCTAAAATCTAAACCTAACCCCAAATCTAAACCTAAAATCTAAACCTAACCCCAAGTCTAAACCTAACCCCAAATCTAAACCTAAAATCTAAACCTAACCCCAAATCTAAACCTAAAATCTAAACCTAACCCCAAATCTAAACCTAACCCCAAATCTAAACCTAAAATCTAAACCTAACCCCAAATCTAAACCTTACCCCAAATCTAAACCTAAAATCTAAACCTAACCCCAAATCTAAACCTAAAATCTAAACCTAACCCCAAATCTAAACCTAAAATCTAAGCCTAACCACAAATCTAAACCTAAAATCTAAACCTAACCCCAAATCTAAACCTAAAATCTAAACCTAACCCCAAATCTAAACCTAAAATCCAAACCTAACCCCAAATCTATACCTAAAATCTAAACCTAACCCCAAATCTAAACCTAAAATCTAAACCTAAAATCTAAACCTAACCCCAAATCTAAACCTAAAATCTAAACCTAACCCCAAATCTAAACCTAACCCCATATCTAAAACTAAAATCTAAACCTAACCCCAAATCTAAACCTAACCCCATATCTAAACCTAAAATCTAAACCTAACCCCAAATGTAAACCTAAAATCTAAACCTACCCCCAAATCTAAACCTAACCCCAAATCTAAACCTTACCCCAAATCTAAACCTAAAATCTAAACCTAACCCCAAATCTAAACCTAAAATCTAAACCTACCCCCAAATCTAAACCTAACCCCAAATCTAAACCTAACCCCAAATCTAAACCTAAAATCTAAACCTAACCCCAAATCTAAACCTAAAATCTAAACCTAACCCCAAATCTAAACCTAAAATCTAAACCTAACCCCAAATCTAAACCTAAAATCTAAACCTAAAATCTAAACCTAACCCCAAATCTAAACCTAACCCCAAATCTAAACCTAAAATATAAACCTAACCCCAAATCTAAACCTAAAATCTAAACCTAACCCCAAATCTAAACCTAAAATCTAAACCTAAAATCTAAACCTAACCCCAAATCTAAACCTAAAATCTAAACCTAACCCCAAATCTAAACCTTAAATCTAAACCTAACCCCAAATCTAAACCTAAAATCTAAACCTAACCCCAAATCTAAACCTAAAATCTAAACCTAACCCCAAATCTAAACCTAACCCCAAATCTAAACCTAAAATCTAAACCTAACCCCAAATCTAAACCTAAAATCTAAACCTAAACCCAAATCTAAACCTAAAATCTAAACCTAACCCCAAATCTAAACCTAAAATCTAAACCTAAAATCTAAACCTAACCCCAAATCTAAACCTAAAATCTAAACCTAACCCCAAATCTAAACCTTAAATCTAAACCTAACCCCAAATCTAAACCTAAAATCTAAACCTAACCCCAAATCTAAACCTAAAATCTAAACCTAACCCCAAATCTAAACCTAACCCCAAATCTAAACCTAAAATCTAAACCTAACCCCAAATCTAAACCTAAAATCTAAACCTAACCCCAAATCTAAACCTAAAATCTAAACCTAACCCCAAATCTAAACCTAAAATCTAAACCTAACCCCAAATCTGAAACCCAAATCCAAACCTAAAATCTAAACCTAACCCCAAATCTAAACCTAAAATCTAAACCTAACCCCAAATCTAAACCTAAAATCTAAACCTAACCCCAAATCTAAACGTAAAATGTAAGCCTAACCCCAAATCTAAACCTAAAATCTAAACCTAACCCCAAATCTAAACCTAAAATCCAAACCTAACCCCAAATCTAAACCTAAAATCTAAACCTAACCCCAAATCTAAACCTAAAATCTAAACCTAAAATCTAAACCTAACCCCAAATCTAAACCTAAAATCTAAACCTAACCCCAAATCTAAACCTAACCCCATATCTAAAACTAAAATCTAAACCTAACCCCAAATCTAAACCTAACCCCATATCTAAACCTAAAATCTAAACCTAACCCCAAATGTAAACCTAAAATCTAAACCTACCCCCAAATCTAAACCTAACCCCAAATCTAAACCTTACCCCAAATCTAAACCTAAAATCTAAACCTAACCCCAAATCTAAACCTAAAATCTAAACCTACCCCCAAATCTAAACCTAACCCCAAATCTAAACCTAACCCCAAATCTAAACCTAAAATCTAAACCTAACCCCAAATCTAAACCTAAAATCTAAACCTAACCCCAAATCTAAACCTAAAATCTAAACCTAACCCCAAATCTAAACCTAAAATCTAAACCTAAAATCTAAACCTAACCCCAAATCTAAACCTAACCCCAAATCTAAACCTAAAATCTAAACCTAACCCCAAATCTAAACCTAAAATCTAAACCTAACCCCAAATCTAAACCTAAAATCTAAACCTAAAATCTAAACCTAACCCCAAATCTAAACCTAAAATCTAAACCTAACCCCAAATCTAAACCTTAAATCTAAACCTAACCCCAAATCTAAACCTAAAATCTAAACCTAACCCCAAATCTAAACCTAAAATCTAAACCTAACCCCAAATCTAAACCTAACCCCAAATCTAAACCTAAAATCTAAACCTAACCCCAAATCTAAACCTAAAATCTAAACCTAAACCCAAATCTAAACCTAAAATCTAAACCTAACCCCAAATCTAAACCTAAAATCTAAACCTAAAATCTAAACCTAACCCCAAATCTAAACCTAAAATCTAAACCTAAAATCTAAACCTAACCCCAAATCTAAACCTAAAATCTAAACCTAACCCCAAATCTAAACCTAACCCCAAATCTAAACCTAAAATCTAAACCTAACCCCAAATCTAAACCTAACCCCAAATCTAAACCTAAAATCTAAACCTAACCCCAAATCTAAACCTAAAATCTAAACCTAACCCCAAATCTAAACCTAAAATCTAAACCTAACCCCAAATCTAAACCTAAAATCTAAACCTAACCCCAAATCTGAAACCCAAATCCAAACCTAAAATCTAAACCTAACCCCAAATCTAAACCTAAAATCTAAACCTAACCCCAAATCTAAACCTAAAATCTAAACCTAACCCCAAATCTAAACCTAAAATGTAAGCCTAACCCCAAATCTAAACCTAAAATCTAAACCTAACCCCAAATCTAAACCTAAAATCTAAACCTAACCCCAAATCTAAACCTAAAATCCAAACCTAAACCCAAATCTAAACCTAAAATCTAAACCTAACCCCAAATCTAAACCTAACCCCAAATCTAAACCTAAAATCTAAACCTAACCCCAAATCTAAACCTAACCCCAAATCTAAACCTAAAATCTAAACCTAACCCAAATCTAAACCTAAAATCTAAACCTAACCCCAAATCTAAACCTAAAATCTAAACCTAAAATCTAAACCTAACCCCAAATCTAAACCTAAAATCTAAACCTAACCCCAAATCTAAACCTTAAATCTAAACCTAACCCCAAATCTAAACCTAAAATCTAAACCTAACCCCAAATCTAAACCTAAAATCTAAACCTAACCCCAAATCTAAACCTAAAATCTAAACCTAACCCCAAATCTAAACCTAAAATCTAAACCTAACCCCAAATCTGAAACCCAAATCCAAACCTAAAATCTAAACCTAACCCCAAATCTAAACCTAAAATCTAAACCTAACCCCAAATCTAAACCTAAAATCTAAACCTAACCCCAAATCTAAACCTAAAATCTAAGCCTAACCCCAAATCTAAACCTAAAATCTAAACCTAACCCCAAATCTAAACCTAAAATCTAAACCTAACCCCAAATCTAAACCTAAAATCTAAACCTAACCCCAAATCTAAACCTAAAATCTAAACCTAACCCCAAATCTAAACCTAACCCCAAATCTAAACCTAAAATCTAAACCTAACCCCAAATCTAAACCTAAAATCTAAACCTAACCCAAAATCTAAACCTAACCCCAAATCTAAACCTAAAATCTAAACCTAACCCCAAATCTAAACCTAACCCCAAATCTAAACCTAAAATCTAAATCTAACCCCAAATCTAAACCTAACCCCAAATCTAAACCTAAAATCTAAACCTAACCCCAAATCTAAACCTAAAATCTAAACCTAAAATCTAAACCTAACCCCAAATCTAAACCTAAAATCTAAACCTAACCCCAAATCTAAACCTAAAATCTAAACCTAACCCCAAATCTAAACCTAAAATCTAAACCTAACCCCAAATCTAAACCTAAAATCTAAACCTAACCCCAAATCTTAACCTAACCCCAAATCTAAACCAAAAATCTAAACCTAACCCAAATCTAACCCTAACCCCAAATCTAAACCTAAAATCTAAACCTAACCCCAAATCTAAACCTAAAATCTAAACCTAACCCCAAGTCTAAACCTAACCCCAAATCTAAACCTAAAATCTAAACCTAACCCCAAATCTAAACCTAACCCCATATCTAAACCTAAAATCTAAACCTAACCCCAAATCTAAACCAAAAATCTAAACCTAACCCCAAATCTAAACCTAACCCCAAACCTAAACCTAAAATCTAAACCTAACCCCAAATCTAAACCTAACCCCAAATCTAAACCTAAAATCTAAACCTAACCCCAAATCTAAACCTAAAATCTAAACCTAACCCCAAATCTAAACCTAAAATCTAAACCTAACCCCAAATCTAAACCTAAAATCTAAACCTAACCCCAAATCTGAAACCCAAATCCAAACCTAAAATCTAAACCTAACCCCAAATCTAAACCTAAAATCTAAACCTAACCCCAAATCTAAACCTAAAATCTAAACCTAACCCCAAATCTAAACCTAAAATGTAAGCCTAACCCCAAATCTAAACCTAAAATCTAAACCTAACCCCAAATCTAAACCTAAAATCTAAACCTAACCCCAAATCTAAACCTAAAATCCAAACCTAAACCCAAATCTAAACCTAAAATCTAAACCTAACCCCAAATCTAAACCTAACCCCAAATCTAAACCTAAAATCTAAACCTAACCCCAAATCTAAACCTAACCCCAAATCTAAACCTAAAATCTAAACCTAACCCAAATCTAAACCTAAAATCTAAACCTAACCCCAAATCTAAACCTAAAATCTAAACCTAAAATCTAAACCTAACCCCAAATCTAAACCTAAAATCTAAACCTAACCCCAAATCTAAACCTTAAATCTAAACCTAACCCCAAATCTAAACCTAAAATCTAAACCTAACCCCAAATCTAAACCTAAAATCTAAACCTAACCCCAAATCTAAACCTAAAATCTAAACCTAACCCCAAATCTAAACCTAAAATCTAAACCTAACCCCAAATCTGAAACCCAAATCCAAACCTAAAATCTAAACCTAACCCCAAATCTAAACCTAAAATCTAAACCTAACCCCAAATCTAAACCTAAAATCTAAACCTAACCCCAAATCTAAACCTAAAATCTAAGCCTAACCCCAAATCTAAACCTAAAATCTAAACCTAACCCCAAATCTAAACCTAAAATCTAAACCTAACCCCAAATCTAAACCTAAAATCTAAACCTAACCCCAAATCTAAACCTAAAATCTAAACCTAACCCCAAATCTAAACCTAACCCCAAATCTAAACCTAAAATCTAAACCTAACCCCAAATCTAAACCTAAAATCTAAACCTAACCCAAAATCTAAACCTAACCCCAAATCTAAACCTAAAATCTAAACCTAACCCCAAATCTAAACCTAACCCCAAATCTAAACCTAAAATCTAAATCTAACCCCAAATCTAAACCTAACCCCAAATCTAAACCTAAAATCTAAACCTAACCCCAAATCTAAACCTAAAATCTAAACCTAAAATCTAAACCTAACCCCAAATCTAAACCTAAAATCTAAACCTAACCCCAAATCTAAACCTAAAATCTAAACCTAACCCCAAATCTAAACCTAAAATCTAAACCTAACCCCAAATCTAAACCTAAAATCTAAACCTAACCCCAAATCTTAACCTAACCCCAAATCTAAACCAAAAATCTAAACCTAACCCAAATCTAACCCTAACCCCAAATCTAAACCTAAAATCTAAACCTAACCCCAAATCTAAACCTAAAATCTAAACCTAACCCCAAGTCTAAACCTAACCCCAAATCTAAACCTAAAATCTAAACCTAACCCCAAATCTAAACCTAACCCCATATCTAAACCTAAAATCTAAACCTAACCCCAAATCTAAACCAAAAATCTAAACCTAACCCCAAATCTAAACCTAACCCCAAACCTAAACCTAAAATCTAAACCTAACCCCAAATCTAAACCTAACCCCAAATATAAACCTAAAATCTAAACCTAACCCCAAATCTAAACCTAAAATCTAAACCTAAAATCTAAACCTAACCCCAAATCTAAACCTAAAATCTAAACCTAACCCCAAATCTAAACCTAACCCCAAATCTAAACCTAAAATCTAAACCTAACCCCAAATCTAAACCTAACCCCAAATCTAAACCTAAAATCTAAACCTAACCCCAAATCTAAACCTAAAATCTAAACCTAACCCCAAATCTGAAACCCAAATCCAAACCTAAAATCTAAACCTAACCCCAAATCTAAACCTAAAATCTAAACCTAACCCCAAATCTAAACCTAAAATCTAAACCTAACCCCAAATATAAACCTAAAATCTAAACCTAACCCCAAATCTAAACCTAAAATCTAAACCTAAAATCTAAACCTAACCCCAAATCTAAACCTAAAATCTAAACCTAACCCCAAATCTAAACCTAAAATCTAAACCTAACCCCAAATCTAAACCTAAAATCTAAACCTAACCCCAAATCTAAACCTAAAATCTAAACCTAACCCCAAATCTAAACCTAACCCCAAATCTAAACCAAAAATCTAAACCTAACCCAAATCTAACCCTAACCCCAAATCTAAACCTAAAATCTAAACCTAACCCCAAATCTAAACCTAAAATCTAAACCTAACCCCAAGTCTAAACCTAACCCCAAATCTAAACCTAAAATCTAAACCTAACCCCAAATCTAAACCTAACCCCATATCTAAACCTAAAATCTAAACCTAACCCCAAATCTAAACCTAAAATCTAAACCTAACCCCAAATCTAAACCTAACCCCAAACCTAAACCTAAAATCTAAACCTAACCCCAAATCTAAACCTAACCCCAAATCTAAACCTAAAATCTAAACCTAACCCCAAATCTAAACCTAAAATCTAAACCTAACCCCAAATCTAAACCTAAAATCTAAACCTAACCCCAAATCTAAACCTAACCCCAAATCTAAACCTAAAATCTAAACCTAACCCCAAATCTAAACCTAAAATCTAAACCTAACCCCAAATCTAAACCTTAAATCTAAACCTAACCCCAAATCTAAACCTAAAATCTAAACCTAACCCCAAATCTAAACCTAAAATCTAAACCTAACCCCAAATCTAAACCTAAAATCTAAACCTAACCCCAAACCTAAACCTAACCCCAAATCTAAACCTAAAATCTAAACCTAACCCCAAATCTAAACCTAAAATCTAAACCTAACCCCAAGTCTAAACCTAACCCCAAATCTAAACCTAAAATCTAAACCTAACCCCAAATCTAAACCTAAAATCTAAACCTAACCCCAAATCTAAACCTAACCCCAAATCTAAACGTAAAATCTAAACCTAACCCCAAATCTAAACCTTACCCCAAATATAAACCTAAAATCTAAACCTAACCCCAAATCTAAACCTAAAATCTAAACCTAACCCCAAATCTAAACCTAAAATCTAAGCCTAACCCCAAATCTAAACCTAAAATCTAAACCTAACCCCAAATCTAAACCTAAAATCTAAACCTAACCCCAAATCTAAACCTAAAATCCAAACCTAACCCCAAATCTATGCCTAAAATCTAAACCTAACCCCAAATCTAAACCTAAAATCTAAACCTAAAATCTAAACCTAACCCCAAATCTAAACCTAACCCCAAATCTAAACCTAAAATCTAAACCTAACCCCAAATCTAAACCTAACCCCAAATCTAAACCTAAAATCTAAACCTAACCCCAAATCTAAACCTAAAATCTAAACCTAACCCCAAATCTAAACCTAAAATATAAACCTAACCCCAAATCTAAACCTAAAATCTAAACCTAACCCCAAATCTAAACCTAAAATCTAAACCTAAAATCTAAACCTAACCCCAAATCTAAACCTAAAATCTAAACCTAACCCCAAATCTAAACCTTAAATCTAAACCTAACCCCAAATCTAAACCTAAAATCTAAACCTAACCCCAAATCTAAACCTAAAATCTAAACCTAAACCCAAATCTAAACCTAAAATCTAAACCTAACCCCAAATCTAAACCTAAAATCTAAACCTAAAATCTAAACCTAACCCCAAATCTAAACCTAAAATCTAAACCTAACCCCAAATCTAAACCTTAAATCTAAACCTAACCCCAAATCTAAACCTAAAATCTAAACCTAACCCCAAATCTAAACCTAAAATCTAAACCTAACCCCAAATCTAAACCTAACCCCAAATCTAAACCTAAAATCTAAACCTAACCCCAAATCTAAACCTAAAATCTAAACCTAACCCCAAATCTGAAACCCAAATCCAAACCTAAAATCTAAACCTAACCCCAAATCTAAACCTAAAATCTAAACCTAACCCCAAATCTAAACCTAAAATCTAAACCTAACCCCAAATCTAAACCTAAAATCTAAGCCTAACCCCAAATCTAAACCTAAAATCTAAACCTAACCCCAAATCTAAACCTAAAATCTAAACCTAACCCCAAATCTAAACCTAAAATCCAAACCTAACCCCAAATCTAAACCTAAAATCTAAACCTAACCCTAAATCTAAACCTAAAATCTAAACCTAAAATCTAAACCTAACACCAAATCTAAACCTAACCCCAAATCTAAACCTAAAATCTAAACCTAACCCCAAATCTAAACCTAACCCCAAATCTAAACCTAAAATCTAAACCTAACCCCAAATCTAAACCTAAAATCTAAACCTAACCCCAAATCTAAACCTAAAATCTAAACCTAACCCCAAATCTAAACCTAAAATCTAAACCTAAAATCTAAACCTAACCCCAAATCTAAACCTAAAATCTAAACCTAACCCCAAATCTAAACCTAAAATCTAAACCTAACCCCAAATCTAAACCTAAAATCTAAACCTAACCCCAAATCTAAACCTAAAATCTAAACCTAACCCCAAATCTAAACCTAACCCCAAATCTAAACCAAAAATCTAAACCTAACCCAAATCTAACCCTAACCCCAAATCTAAACCTAAAATCTAAACCTAACCCCAAATCTAAACCTAAAATCTAAACCTAACCCCAAGTCTAAACCTAACCCCAAATCTAAACCTAAAATCTAAACCTAACCCCAAATCTAAACCTAACCCCATATCTAAACCTAAAATCTAAACCTAACCCCAAATCTAAACCAAAAATCTAAACCTAACCCCAAATCTAAACCTAACCCCAAACCTAAACCTAAAATCTAAACCTAACCCCAAATCTAAACCTAACCCCAAATATAAACCTAAAATCTAAACCTAACCCCAAATCTAAACCTAAAATCTAAACCTAAAATCTAAACCTAACCCCAAATCTAAACCTAAAATCTAAACCTAACCCCAAATCTAAACCTAACCCCAAATCTAAACCTAAAATCTAAACCTAACCCCAAATCTAAACCTAACCCCAAATCTAAACCTAAAATCTAAACCTAACCCCAAATCTAAACCTAAAATCTAAACCTAATCCCAAATCTAAACCTAAAATATAAACCTAAAATCTAAACCTAACCCCAAATCTAAACCTAAAATCTAAACCTGACCCCAAATCTAAACCTAACCCCAAATCTAAACCTAAAATCTAAACCTAACCCCAAATCTAAACCTAAAATCTAAACCTGACCCCAAATCTAAACCTAACCCCAAATCTAAACCTAAAATCTAAACCTAACCCCAAATCTAAACCTAACCCCAAATCTAAACCTAAAATCTAAACCTAACCCCAAATCTAAACCTAAAATCTAAACCTAACCCCAAATCTAAACCTAAAATCTAAACCTAACCCCAAATCTAAACCTAAAATCTAAACCTAACCCCAAATCTATACCTAAAATCTAAACCTAACCCCAAATCTAAACCTAACCCCAAATCTAAACCTAAAATCTAAACCTAACCCCAAATCTAAACCTAAAATCTAAACCTAACCCCAAATCTAAACCTAAAATCTAAACCTAACCCCAAATCTAAACCTAACCCCAAATCTAAACCTAAAATCTAAACCTAACCCCAAATCTAAACCTAAAATCTAAACCTAACCCCAAGTCTAAACCTAACCCCAAATCTAAACCTAAAATCTAAACCTAACCCCAAATCTAAACCTAAAATCTAAACCTAACCCCAAATCTAAACCTAACCCCAAATCTAAACCTAAAATCTAAACCTAACCCCAAATCTAAACCTTACCCCAAATCTAAACCTAAAATCTAAACCTAACCCCAAATCTAAACCTAAAATCTAAACCTAACCCCAAATCTAAACCTAAAATCTAAGCCTAACCACAAATCTAAACCTAAAATCTAAACCTAACCCCAAATCTAAACCTAAAATCTAAACCTAACCCCAAATCTAAACCTAAAATCCAAACCTAACCCCAAATCTATACCTAAAATCTAAACCTAACCCCAAATCTAAACCTAAAATCTAAACCTAAAATCTAAACCTAACCCCAAATCTAAACCTAAAATCTAAACCTAACCCCAAATCTAAACCTAACCCCATATCTAAAACTAAAATCTAAACCTAACCCCAAATCTAAACCTAACCCCATATCTAAACCTAAAATCTAAACCTAACCCCAAATGTAAACCTAAAATCTAAACCTACCCCCAAATCTAAACCTAACCCCAAATCTAAACCTTACCCCAAATCTAAACCTAAAATCTAAACCTAACCCCAAATCTAAACCTAAAATCTAAACCTACCCCCAAATCTAAACCTAACCCCAAATCTAAACCTAACCCCAAATCTAAACCTAAAATCTAAACCTAACCCCAAATCTAAACCTAAAATCTAAACCTAACCCCAAATCTAAACCTAAAATATAAACCTAACCCCAAATCTAAACCTAAAATCTAAACCTAACCCCAAATCTAAACCTAAAATCTAAACCTAAAATCTAAACCTAACCCCAAATCTAAACCTAAAATCTAAACCTAACCCCAAATCTAAACCTAAAATCTAAACCTAACCCCAAATCTAAACCTAAAATCTAAACCTAACCCCAAATCTAAACCTAACCCCAAATCTAAACCTAAAATCTAAACCTAACCCCAAATCTAAACCTAAAATCTAAACCTAAACCCAAATCTAAACCTAAAATCTAAACCTAACCCCAAATCTAAACCTAAAATCTAAACCTAAAATCTAAACCTAACCCCAAATCTAAACCTAAAATCTAAACCTAACCCCAAATCTAAACCTTAAATCTAAACCTAACCCCAAATCTAAACCTAAAATCTAAACCTAACCCCAAATCTAAACCTAAAATCTAAACCTAACCCCAAATCTAAACCTAAAATCTAAACCTAACCCCAAATCTAAACCTAAAATCTAAACCTAACCCCAAATCTAAACCTAAAATCTAAACCTAACCCCAAATCTAAACCTAAAATCTAAACCTAACCCCAAATCTGAAACCCAAATCCAAACCTAAAATCTAAACCTAACCCCAAATCTAAACCTAAAATCTAAACCTAACCCCAAATCTAAACCTAAAATCTAAACCTAACCCCAAATCTAAACCTAAAATCTAAGCCTAACCCCAAATCTAAACCTAAAATCTAAACCTAACCCCAAATCTAAACCTAAAATCTAAACCTAACCCCAAATCTAAACCTAAAATCCAAACCTAAACCCAAATCTAAACCTAAAATCTAAACCTAACCCCAAATCTAAACCTAACCCCAAATCTAAACCTAAAATCTAAACCTAACCCCAAATCTAAACCTAACCCCAAATCTAAACCTAAAATCTAAACCTAACCCCAAATCTAAACCTAACCCCAAATCTAAACCTAAAATCTAAACCTAACCCCAAATCTAAACCTAAAATCTAAACCTAACCCCAAATCTAAACCTAAAATCTAAACCTAACCCCAAATCTAAACCTAAAATCTAAACCTAACCCCAAATCTAAACCTAAAATCTAAACCTAAAATCTAAACCTAACCCCAAATCTAAACCTAAAATCTAAACCTAACCCCAAATCTAAACCTAAAATCTAAACCTAACCCCAAATCTAAACCTAAAATCTAAACCTAACCCCAAATCTAAACCTAACCCCAAATCTAAACCTAACCCCAAATCTAAACCAAAAATCTAAACCTAACCCAAATCTAACCCTAACCCCAAATCTAAACCTAAAATCTAAACCTAACCCCAAATCTAAACCTAAAATCTAAACCTAACCCCAAGTCTAAACCTAACCCCAAATCTAAACCTAAAATCTAAACCTAACCCCAAATCTAAACCTAACCCCATATCTAAACCTAAAATCTAAACCTAACCCCAAATCTAAACCAAAAATCTAAACCTAACCCCAAATCTAAACCTAACCCCAAACCTAAACCTAAAATCTAAACCTAACCCCAAATCTAAACCTAACCCCAAATATAAACCTAAAATCTAAACCTAACCCCAAATCTAAACCTAAAATCTAAATCTAACCCCAAATCTATACCTAAAATCTAAACCTAACCCCAAATCTAAACCTAACCCCAAATCTAAACCTTAAATCTAAACCTAACCCCAAATCTAAACCTAAAATCTAAACCTAACCCCAAATCTAAACCTAAAATCTAAACCTAACCCCAAATCTAAACCTAAAATCTAAACCTAACCCCAAATCTAAACCTAAAATCTAAACCTAACCCCAAATCTAAACCTAACCCCAAATATAAACCTAAAATCTAAACCTAACCCCAAATCTAAACCTAAAATCTAAACCTAACCCCAAGTCTAAACCTAACCCCAAATCTAAACCTAAAATCTAAACCTAACCCCAAATCTAAACCTAAAATCTAAACCTAACCCCAAATCTAAACCTAACACCAAATCTAAACCTAAAATCTAAACCTAACCCCAAATCTAAACCTTACCCCAAATATAAACCTAAAATCTAAACCTAACCCCAAATCTAAACCTAAAATCTAAACCTAACCCCAAATCTAAACCTAAAATCTAAGCCTAACCACAAATCTAAACCTAAAATCTAAACCTAACCCCAAATCTAAACCTAAAATCTAAACCTAACCCCAAATCTAAACCTAAAATCCAAACCTAACCCCAAATCTATACCTAAAATCTAAACCTAACCCCAAATCTAAACCTAAAATCTAAACCTAAAATCTAAACCTAACCCCAAATCTAAACCTAAAATCTAAACCTAACCCCAAATCTAAACCTAACCCCAAATCTAAACCTAAAATCTAAACCTAACCCCAAATCTAAACCTAAAATCTAAACCTAACCCCAAATCTAAACCTAAAATCTAAACCTAACCCCAAATCTAAACCTAAAATCTAACCCTAACCCCAAATCTAAACCTAAAATCTAAACCTAACCCCAAATCTAAACCTAAAATCTAAACCTAAAATCTAAACCTAACCCCAAATCTAAACCTAACCCCAAATCTAAACCTAAAATATAAACCTAACCCCAAATCTAAACCTAAAATCTAAACCTAACCCCAAATCTAAACCTAAAATCTAAACCTAAAATCTAAACCTAACCCCAAATCTAAACCTAAAATCTAAACCTAACCCCAAATCTAAACCTTAAATCTAAACCTAACCCCAAATCTAAACCTAAAATCTAAACCTAACCCCAAATCTAAACCTAAAATCTAAACCTAACCCCAAATCTAAACCTAACCCCAAATCTAAACCTAAAATCTAAACCTAACCCCAAATCTAAACCTAAAATCTAAACCTAACCCCAAATATAAACCTAAAATCTAAACCTAACCCCAAATCTAAACCTAAAATCTAAATCTAACCCCAAATCTATACCTAAAATCTAAACCTAACCCCAAATCTAAACCTAACCCCAAATCTAAACCTTAAATCTAAACCTAACCCCAAATCTAAACCTAAAATCTAAACCTAACCCCAAATCTAAACCTAAAATCTAAACCTAACCCCAAATCTAAACCTAACCCCAAATATAAACCTAAAATCTAAACCTAACCCCAAATCTAAACCTAAAATCTAAACCTAACCCCAAGTCTAAACCTAACCCCAAATCTAAACCTAAAATCTAAACCTAACCCCAAATCTAAACCTAAAATCTAAACCTAACCCCAAATCTAAACCTAACCCCAAATCTAAACCTAAAATCTAAACCTAACCCCAAATCTAAACCTTACCCCAAATATAAACCTAAAATCTAAACCTAACCCCAAATCTAAACCTAAAATCTAAACCTAACCCCAAATCTAAACCTAAAATCTAAACCTAACCCCAAATCTAAACCTAAAATCTAAGCCTAACCACAAATCTAAACCTAAAATCTAAACCTAACCCCAAATCTAAACCTAAAATCTAAACCTAACCCCAAATCTAAACCTAAAATCTAAACCTAACCCCAAATCTAAACCTAAAATCTAAACCTAACCCCAAATCTAAACCTAAAATCTAACCCTAACCCCAAATCTAAACCTAAAATCTAAACCTAACCCCAAATCTAAACCTAAAATCTAAACCTAAAATCTAAACCTAACCCCAAATCTAAACCTAACCCCAAATCTAAACCTAAAATATAAACCTAACCCCAAAACTAAACCTAAAATCTAAACCTAACCCCAAATCTAAACCTAAAATCTAAACCTAAAATCTAAACCTAACCCCAAATCTAAACCTAAAATCTAAACCTAACCCCAAATCTAAACCTTAAATCTAAACCTAACCCCATATCTAAACCTAAAATCTAAACCTAACCCCAAATCTAAACCTAACCCCAAATCTAAACCTAAAATCTAAACCTAACCCCAAATCTAAACCTAAAATCTAAACCTAAACCCAAATCTAAACCTAAAATCTAAACCTAACCCCAAATCTAAACCTAAAATCTAAACCTAAAATCTAAACCTAACCCCAAATCTAAACCTAAAATCTAAACCTAACCCCAAATCTAAACCTTAAATCTAAACCTAACCCCAAATCTAAACCTAAAATCTAAACCTAACCCCAAATCTAAACCTAAAATCTAAACCTAACCCCAAATCTAAACCTAACCCCAAATCTAAACCTAAAATCTAAACCTAACCCCAAATCTAAACCTAAAATCTAAACCTAACCCCAAATCTAAACCTAAATCTAAACCTAACCCCAAATCTAAACCTAAAATCTAAACCTAACCCCAAATCTGAAACCCAAATCCAAACCTAAAATCT
Organism: Patagioenas fasciata; assembly: GCF_037038585.1. Taxonomy (NCBI): domain Eukaryota; kingdom Metazoa; phylum Chordata; class Aves; order Columbiformes; family Columbidae; genus Patagioenas; species Patagioenas fasciata. The sequence continues at coordinate 156,468 of NW_027288587.1, read as the reverse complement.
AAACCTAACCCCAAATCTAAACCTAAAATCTAAACCTAACCCCAAATCTAAACCTAAAATCTAAACCTAACCCCAAATCTAAACCTAAAATCTAAGCCTAACCCCAAATCTAAACCTAAAATCTAAACCTAACCCCAAATCTAAACCTAAAATCTAAACCTAACCCCAAATCTAAACCTAAAATCCAAACCTAAACCCAAATCTAAACCTAAAATCTAAACCTAACCCCAAATCTAAACCTAAAATCTAAACCTAAAATCTAAACCTAACCCCAAATCTAAACCTAACCCCAAATCTAAACCTAAAATCTAAACCTAACCCCAAATCTAAACCTAACCCCAAATCTAAACCTAAAATCTAAACCTAACCCCAAATCTAAACCTAAAATCTAAACCTAACCCCAAATCTAAACCTAAAATCTAAACCTAACCCCAAATCTAAACCTAAAATCTAAACCTAACCCCAAATCTAAACCTAAAATCTAAACCTAACCCCAAATCTAAACCTAACCCCAAATCTAAACCAAAAATCTAAACCTAACCCAAATCTAACCCTAACCCCAAATCTAAACCTAAAATCTAAACCTAACCCCAAATCTAAACCTAAAATCTAAACCTAACCGCAAGTCTAAACCTAACCCCAAATCTAAACCTAAAATCTAAACCTAACCCCAAATCTAAACCTAACCCCAAATCTAAACCTAAAATCTAAACCTAACCCCAAATCTAAACCAAAAATCTAAACCTAACCCCAAATCTAAACCTAACCCCAAACCTAAACCTAAAATCTAAACCTAACCCCAAATCTAAACCTAACCCCAAATATAAACCTAAAATCTAAACCTAACCCCAAATCTAAACCTAAAATCTAAACCTAAAATCTAAACCTAACCCCAAATCCAAACCTAAAATCTAAACCTAACCCCAAATCTAAACCTAACCCCAAATCTAAACCTAAAATCTAAACCTAACCCCAAATCTAAACCTAACCCCAAATCTAAACCTAAAATCTAAACCTAACCCCAAATCTAAACCTAAAATCTAAACCTAACCCCAAATCTAAACCTAAAATCTAAACCTAAAATCTAAACCTAACCCCAAATCTAAACCTAAAATCTAAACCTGACCCCAAATCTAAACCTAACCCCAAATCTAAACCTAAAATCTAAACCTAACCCCAAATCTAAACCTAAAATCTAAACCTGACCCCAAATCTAAACCTAATCCCAAATCTAAATCTAAAATCTAAACCTAACCCTAAATCTAAACCTAACCCCAAATCTAAACCTAAAATCTAAACCTAACCCCAAATCTAAACCTAAAATCTACACCTAACCCCAAATCTAAACCTAAAATCTAAACCTAACCCCAAATCTAAACCTAAAATCTAAACCTAACCCCAAATCTAAACCTAACCCCAAATCTAAACCTAAAATCTAAATCTAACCCCAAATCTAAACCTAAAATCTAAACCTAACCCCAAATCTAAACCTAACCCCAAATCTAAACCTTAAATCTAAACCTAACCCCAAATCTAAACCTAAAATCTAAACCTAACCCCAAATCTAAACCTAAAATCTAAACCTAACCCCAAATCTAAACCTAACCCCAAATCTAAACCTAAAATCTAAACCTAACCCCAAATCTAAACCTAAAATCTAAACCTAACCCCAAGTCTAAACCTAACCCCAAATCTAAACCTAAAATCTAAACCTAACCCCAAATCTAAACCTAAAATCTAAACCTAACCCCAAATCTAAACCTAACCCCAAATCTAAACCTAAAATCTAAACCTAACCCCAAATCTAAACCTTACCCCAAATATAAACCTAAAATCTAAACCTAACCCCAAATCTAAACCTAAAATCTAAACCTAACCCCAAATCTAAACCTAAAATGTAAACCTAACCACAAATCTAAACCTAACCCCAAATCTAAACCTAAAATCTAAACCTAACCCCAAATCTAAACCTAAAATCTAAACCTAACCCCAAATCTAAACCTAACCCCAAATCTAAACCAAAAATCTAAACCTAACCCAAATCTAACCCTAACCCCAAATCTAAACCTAAAATCTAAACCTAACCCCAAATCTAAACCTAAAATCTAAACCTAACCCCAAGTCTAAACCTAACCCCAAATCTAAACCTAAAATCTAAACCTAACCCCAAATCTAAACCTAACCCCATATCTAAACCTAAAATCTAAACCTAACCCCAAATCTAAACCAAAAATCTAAACCTAACCCCAAATCTAAACCTAACCCCAAACCTAAACCTAACCCCAAATCTAAACCTAAAATCTAAACCTAACCCCAAATCTAAACCTAAAATCTAAACCTAACCCCAAATCTAAACCTAAAATCTAAACCTAAAATCTAAACCTAACCCCAAATCTAAACCTAAAATCTAAACCTGACCCCAAATCTAAACCTAACCCCAAATCTAAACCTAAAATCTAAACCTAACCCCAAATCTAAACCTAAAATCTAAACCTGACCCCAAATCTAAACCTAATCCCAAATCTAAATCTAAAATCTAAACCTAACCCTAAATCTAAACCTAACCCCAAATCTAAACCTAAAATCTAAACCTAACCCCAAATCTAAACCTAAAATCTACACCTAACCCCAAATCTAAACCTAAAATCTAAACCTAACCCCAAATCTAAACCTAAAATCTAAACCTAACCCCAAATCTAAACCTAACCCCAAATCTAAACCTAAAATCTAAATCTAACCCCAAATCTAAACCTAAAATCTAAACCTAACCCCAAATCTAAACCTAACCCCAAATCTAAACCTTAAATCTAAACCTAACCCCAAATCTAAACCTAAAATCTAAACCTAACCCCAAATCTAAACCTAAAATCTAAACCTAACCCCAAATCTAAACCTATAATCTAAACCTAACCCCAAATCTAAACCTAAAATCTAAACCTAACCCCAAGTCTAAACCTAACCCCAAATCTAAACCTAAAATCTAAACCTAACCCCAAATCTAAACCTAAAATCTAAACCTAACCCCAAATCTAAACCTAACCCCAAATCTAAACCTAAAATCTAAACCTAACCCCAAATCTAAACCTTACCCCAAATATAAACCTAAAATCTAAACCTAACCCCAAATCTAAACCTAAAATCTAAACCTAACCCCAAATCTAAACCTAAAATCTAAACCTAACCCCAAATCTAAACCTAACCCCAAATCGAAACCCAAATCTAAACCTAACCCCAAATCTAAACCTAAAATCTAAACCTAACCCCAAATCTAAACCTAAAATCTAAACCTAACCCCAAATCTAAACCTAACCCCAAATCTAAACCTAAAATCTAAACCTAACCCCAAATCTAAACCTAACCCCAAATCTAAACCTAAAATCTAAACCTAACCCCAAATCTAAACCTAACCCCAAATCTAAACCTAAAATCTAAACCTAACCCCAAATCTAAACCTAAAATCTAAACCTAACCCCAAATCTAAACCTAAAATCTAAACCTAACCCCAAATCTAAACCTAAAATCTAAACCTAACCCCAAATCTAAACCTAAAATGTAAACCTAACCACAAATCTAAACCTAACCCCAAATCTAAACCTAAAATCTAAACCTAACCCCAAATCTAAACCTAAAATCTAAACCTAACCCCAAATCTAAACCTTAAATCTAAACCTAACCCCAAATCTAAACCTAAAATCTAAACCTAACCCCAAATCTAAACCTAAAATCTAAACCTAACCCCAAATCTAAACCTAACCCCAAATCTAAACCTAAAATCTAAACCTAACCCCAAATCTAAACCTAAAATCTAAACCTAACCCCAAATCTAAACCTAAAATCTAAACCTAACCCCAAATCTAAACCTAAAATCTAAACCTAACCCCAAATCTAAACCTAAAATCTAAACCTAACCCCAAATCTAAACCTAAAACCTAAACCTAACCCCAAATCTAAACCTAACCCCAAATCTAAACCTAAAATCTAAACCTAACCCCAAATCTAAACCAAAAATCTAAACCTAACCCAAATCTAACCCTAACCCCAAATCTAAACCTAAAATCTAAACCTAACCCCAAATCTAAACCTAAAATCTAAACCTAACCCCAAGTCTAAACCTAACCCCAAATCTAAACCTAAAATCTAAACCTAACCCCAAATCTAAACCTAACCCCATATCTAAACCTAAAATCTAAACCTTACCCCAAATCTAAACCAAAAATCTAAACCTAACCCCAAATCTAAACCTAACCCCAAACCTAAACCTAAAATCTAAACCTAACCCCAAATCTAAACCTAACCCCAAATATAAACCTAAAATCTAAACCTAACCCCAAATCTAAACCTAAAATCTAAACCTAAAATCTAAACCTAACCCCAAATCCAAACCTAAAATCTAAACCTAACCCCAAATCTAAACCTAACCCCAAATCTAAACCTAAAATCTAAACCTAACCCCAAATCTAAACCTAACCCCAAATCTAAACCTAAAATCTAAACCTAACCCCAAATCTAAACCTAAAATCTAAACCTAACCCCAAATCTAAACCTAAAATCTAAACCTAAAATCTAAACCTAACCCCAAATCTAAACCTAAAATCTAAACCTGACCCCAAATCTAAACCTAACCCCAAATCTAAACCTAAAATCTAAACCTAACCCCAAATCTAAACCTAAAATCTAAACCTGACCCCAAATCTAAACCTAACCCCAAATCTAAACCTAAAATCTAAACCTAACCCCAAATCTAAACCTAACCCCAAATCTAAACCTAAAATCTAAACCTAACCCCAAATCTAAACCTAAAATCTACACCTAACCCCAAATCTAAACCTAAAATCTAAACCTAACCCCAAATCTAAACCTAAAATCTAAACCTAACCCCAAATCTAAACCTAAAATCTAAACCTAACCCCAAATCTAAACCTAACCCCAAATCTAAACCTAAAATCTAAATCTAACCCCAAATCTAAACCTAAAATCTAAACCTAACCCCAAATCTAAACCTAACCCCAAATCTAAACCTTAAATCTAAACCTAACCCCAAATCTAAACCTAAAATCTAAACCTAACCCCAAATCTAAACCTAAAATCTAAACCTAACCCCAAATCTAAACCTAACCCCAAATCTAAACCTAAAATCTAAACCTAACCCCAAATCTAAACCTAAAATCTAAACCTAACCCCAAGTCTAAACCTAACCCCAAATCTAAACCTAAAATCTAAACCTAACCCCAAATCTAAACCTAAAATCTAAACCTAACCCCAAATCTAAACCTAACCCCAAATCTAAACCTAAAATCTAAACCTAACCCCAAATCTAAACCTTACCCCAAATCTAAACCTAAAATCTAAACCTAACCCCAAATCTAAACCTAAAATCTAAACCTAACCCCAAATCTAAACCTAACCCCAAATCTAAACCTAACCCCAAATCGAAACCCAAATCTAAACCTAACCCCAAATCTAAACCTAAAATCTAAACCTAACCCCAAATCTAAACCTAAAATCTAAACCTAACCCCAAATCTAAACCTAACCCCAAATCTAAACCTAAAATCTAAACCTAACCCCAAATCTAAACCTAACCCCAAATCTAAACCTAAAATCTAAACCTAACCCCAAATCTAAACCTAACCCCAAATCTAAACCTAAAATCTAAACCTAACCCCAAATCTAAACCTAAAATCTAAACCTAACCCCAAATCTAAACCTAAAATCTAAACCTAACCCCAAATCTAAACCTAAAATCTAAACCTAACCCCAAATCTAAACCTAAAATGTAAACCTAACCACAAATCTAAACCTAACCCCAAATCTAAACCTAAAATCTAAACCTAACCCCAAATCTAAACCTAAAATCTAAACCTAACCCCAAATCTAAACCTAAAATCTAAACCTAACCCCAAATCTAAACCTAAAATCTAAACCTAACCCCAAATCTAAACCTAAAATCTAAACCTAACCCCAAATCTAAACCTAACCCCAAATCTAAACCTAAAATCTAAACCTAACCCCAAATCTAAACCTAAAATCTAAACCTAACCCCAAATCTAAACCTAAAATCTAAACCTAACCCCAAGTCTAAACCTAAAATCTAAACCTAACCCCAAATCTAAACCTAAAATCTAAACCTAACCCCAAATCTAAACCTAAAATCTAAACTTAACCCCAAATCTAAACCTTAAATCTAAACCTAACCCCAAATATAAACCTAAAATCTAAACCTAACCCCAAATCTAAACCTAAAATCTAAACCTAACCCCAAATCTAAACCTAACCTCAAATCTAAACCTAAAATCTAAACCTAACCCCAAATCTAAACCTAAAATCTAAACCTAACCCCAAATCTAAACCAAAAATCTAAACCTAACCCCAAATCTAAACCTAACCCCAAACCTAAACCTAAAATCTAAACCTAACCCCAAATCTAAACCTAACCCCAAATATAAACCTAAAATCTAAACCTAAACCCAAATCTAAACCTAAAATCTAAACCTAACCCCAAATCTAAACCTAAAATCTAAACCTAAAATCTAAACCTAACCCCAAATCTAAACCTAAAATCTAAACCTAACCCCAAATCTAAACCTAACCCCAAATCTAAACCTAAAATCTAAACCTAACCCCAAATCTAAACCTAACCCCAAATCTAAACCAAAAATCTAAACCTAACCCAAATCTAACCCTAACCCCAAATCTAAACCTAAAATCTAAACCTAACCCCAAATCTAAACCTAAAATCTAAACCTAACCCCAAATCTAAACCTAAAATCTAAACCTAACCCCAAATCTAAACCTAACCCCAAATCTAAACCTAACCCCAAATCTAAACCTAAAATCTAAACCTAACCCCAAATCTAAACCTAACCCCAAATCTAAACCTAAAATCTAAACCTAACCCCAAATCTAAACCTAAAATCTAAACCTAACCCCAAATCTAAACCTAAAATCTAAACCTAACCCCAAATCTAAACCTAAAATGTAAACCTAACCACAAATCTAAACCTAACCCCAAATCTAAACCTAAAATCTAAACCTAACCCCAAATCTAAACCTAAAATCTAAACCTAACCCCAAATCTAAACCTTAAATCTAAACCTAACCCCAAATCTAAACCTAAAATCTAAACCTAACCCCAAATCTAAACCTAAAATCTAAACCTAACCCCAAATCTAAACCTAAAATCTAAACCTAAAATCTAAACCTAACCCCAAATCTAAACCTAAAATCTAAACCTAACCCCAAATCTAAACCTAAAATCTAAACCTAACCCCAAATCTAAACCTAAAATCTAAACCTAACCCCAAATCTAAACCTAAAATCTAAACCTAACCCCAAATCTAAACCTAAAATCTAAACTTAACCCCAAATCTAAACCTTAAATCTAAACCTAACCCCAAATATAAACCTAAAATCTAAACCTAACCCCAAATCTAAACCAAAAATCTAAACCTAACCCCAAATCTAAACCTAACCCCAAATCTAAACCTAAAATCTAAACCTAACCACAAATCTAAACCTAAAATCTAAACCTAACCCCAAATCTGAAACCCAAATCCAAACCTAAAATCTAAACCTAACCCCAAATCTAAACCTAAAATCTAAACCTAACCCCAAATCTAAACCTAAAATCTAAACCTAACCCCAAATCTAAACCTAAAATCTAAACCTAACCCCAAATCTAAACCTAAAATCTAAACCTAACCCCAAATCTAAACCAAAAATCTAAACCTAACCCCAAATCTAAACCTAACCCCAAACCTAAACCTAAAATCTAAACCTAACCCCAAATCTAAACCTAACCCCAAATATAAACCTAAAATCTAAACCTAAACCCAAATCTAAACCTAAAATCTAAACCTAACCCCAAATCTAAACCTAAAATCTAAACCTAAAATCTAAACCTAACCCCAAATCTAAACCTAAAATCTAAACCTAACCCCAAATCTAAACCTAACCCCAAATCTAAACCTAAAATCTAAACCTAACCCCAAATCTAAACCTAACCCCAAATCTAAACCAAAAATCTAAACCTAACCCAAATCTAACCCTAACCCCAAATCTAAACCTAAAATCTAAACCTAACCCCAAATCTAAACCTAAAATCTAAACCTAACCCCAAGTCTAAACCTAACCCCAAATCTAAACCTAAAATCTAAACCTAACCCCAAATCTAAACCTAACCCCATATCTAAACCTAAAATCTAAACCTAACCCCAAATCTAAACCTAAAATCTAAACCTAACCCCAAATCTAAACCTTACCCCAAATATAAACCTCAAATCTAAACCTAACCCCAAATCTAAACCTAAAATCCAAACCTAACCCCAAATCTAAACCTAAAATCTAAACCTAACCCCAAATCTAAGCCTAAAATCTAAACCTAAAATCTAAACCTAACCCCAAATCTAAACCTAAAATCTAAACCTAACCGCAAATCTAAACCTAACCCCAAATCTAAACCTAACCCCAAATCTAAACCTAAAATCTAAACCTAACCCCAAATCTAAACCTAAAATCTAAACCTAACCCCAAATCTAAACCTAAAATCTAAACCTAACCCCAAATCTAAACCTAACCCCAAATCTAAACCTAAAATATAAACCTAACCCCAAATCTAAACCTAAAATCTAAACGTAACCCCAAATCTAAACCTAAAATCTAAACCTAACCCCAAATCTAAACCTAAAATCTAAACCTAACCCCAAATCTAAACCTTACCCCAAATATAAACCTAAAATCTAAACCTAATCCCAAATCTAAACCTAAAATCTAAACCTAACCCCAAATCTAAACCTAAAATCTAAACCTAACCCCAAATCTAAACGTAACCCCAAATCTAAACCTAAAATCTAAACCTAACCCCAAATCTTACCCCAAATCTAAACCTAACCCCAAATCTAAACCTAAAATCTAAACCTAACCCCAAATCTAAACCTAAAATCTAAACCTAACCCCAAATGTAAACCTTACCCCAAATCTAAACCTAAAATCTAAACCTAACCCCAAATCTAAACCTAAAATCTAAACCTAACCCCAAATCTAAACCTAAAATCTAAACCTAACCCCAAATCTAAACCTAAAATCTAAACCTAACCCCAAATCTAAACCTAAAATCTAAACCTAACCCCAAATCTAAACCTAAAATCTAAACCTAACCCCAAATCTAAACCTAAAATCTAAACCTAACCCCAAATCTAAACCAAAAATCTAAACCTAACCCCAAATCTAAACCTAACCCCAAACCTAAACCTAAAATCTAAACCTAACCCCAAATCTAAACCTAACCCCAAATATAAACCTAAAATCTAAACCTAAACCCAAATCTAAACCTAAAATCTAAACCTAACCCCAAATCTAAACCTAAAATCTAAACCTAAAATCTAAACCTAACCCCAAATCTAAACCTAAAATCTAAACCTTACCCCAAATCTAAACCTAACCCCAAATCTAAACCTAAAATCTAAACCTAACCCCAAATCTAAACCTAACCCCAAATCTAAACCAAAAATCTAAACCTAACCCAAATCTAACCCTAACCCCAAATCTAAACCTAAAATCTAAACCTAACCCCAAATCTAAACCTAAAATCTAAACCTAACCCCAAGTCTAAACCTAACCCCAAATCTAAACCTAAAATCTAAACCTAACCCCAAATCTAAACCTAACCCCATATCTAAACCTAAAATCTAAACCTAACCCCAAATCTAAACCTAAAATCTAAACCTAACCCCAAATCTAAACCTTACCACAAATATAAACCTCAAATCTAAACCTAACCCCAAATCTAAACCTAAAATCCAAACCTAACCCCAAATCTAAACCTAAAATCTAAACCTAACCCCAAATCTAAGCCTAAAATCTAAACCTAAAATCTAAACCTAACCCCAAATCTAAACCTAAAATCTAAACCTAACCGCAAATCTAAACCTAACCCCAAATCTAAACCTAACCCCAAATCTAAACCTAAAATCTAAACCTAACCCCAAATCTAAACCTAAAATCTAAACCTAACCCCAAATCTAAACCTAACCCCATATCTAAACCTAAAATATAAACCTAACCCCAAATCTAAACCTTACCCCAAATATAAACCTAAAATCTAAACCTAATCCCAAATCTAAACCTAAAATCTAAACCTAACCCCAAATCTAAACCTAAAATCTAAACCTAACCCCAAATCTAAACGTAACCCCAAATCTAAACCTAAAATCTAAACCTAACCCCAAATCTAAACCTAAAATCTAAACCTAACCCCAAATCTAAACCTAAAATCTAAACCTAACCCCAAATCTAAACCTAAAATCTAAACCTAACCCCAAATGTAAACCTTACCCCAAATCTAAACCTAAAATCTAAACCTAACCCCAAATCTAAACCTAAAATCTAAACCTAACCCCAAATCTAAACCTAAAATCTAAACCTAACCCCAAATCTAAAACTAACCCCAAATATAAACCAAAAATCTAAACCTAACCCCAAATCTAAACCTAAAATCTAAACCTAACCCCAAATCTAAACCTAACCCCAAATCTAAACCTAAAATCTAAACCTAACCCCAAATCTAAACCTAAAAACTAAACCTAACCTCAAATCTAAAACTAACCACAAATCTAAACCAAAAATCTAAACCTAACCCCAAATCTAAACCTAACCCCATATCTAAACCTAAAATCTAAACCTAACCCCAAATCTAAACCAAAAATCTAAACCTAACCCCAAATCTAAACCTAACCCCAAACCTAAACCTAAAATCTAAACCTAATCCCAAATCTGAACCTTACCCCAAATATAAACCTAAAATCTAAACCTAATCCCAAATCTAAACCTAAAATCTAAACCTAACCCCAAATCTAAACCTAAAATCTAAACCTAACCCCAAATCTAAACGTAACCCCAAATCTAAACCTAAAATCTAAACCTAACCCCAAATCTTACCCCAAATCTAAACCTAACCCCAAATCTAAACCTAAAATCTAAACCTAACCCCAAATCTAAACCTAAAATCTAAACCTTACCCCAAATGTAAACCTTACCCCAAATCTAAACCTAAAATCTAAACCTAACCCCAAATCTAAACCTAAAATCTAAACCTAACCCCAAATCTAAACCTAAAATCTAAACCTAACCCCAAATCTAAACCTAAAATCTAAACCTAACCCCAAATCTAAACCTAAAATCTAAACCTAACCCCAAATCTAAACCTAAAATCTAAACCTAACCCCAAATCTAAACCTAACCCCAAATCTAAACCTAAAATCTAAACCTAACCCCAAATCTAAACCTAAAATCTAAACCTAAAATCTAAACCTAACCCCAAATCTAAACCTAAAATCTAAACCTAACCCCAAATCTAAACCTAACCCCAAATCTAAACCTAAAATCTAAACCTAACCCCAAATCTAAACCTAACCCCAAATCTAAACCTAAAATCTAAACCTAACCCCAAATCTAAACCTAAAATCTAAACCTAACCCCAAATCTAAACCTAAAATCTAAACCTAAAATCTAAGCCTAACCCCAAATCTAAAGCTGAAATCTAAACCTGACCCCAAATCTAAACCTAACCCCAAATCTAAACCTAAAATCTAAACCTAACCCCAAATCTAAACCTAAAATCTAAACCTAACCCCAAATCTAAACCTTACCCCAAATCTAAACCTAAAATCTAAACCTAACCCCAAATCTAAACCTAAAATCTACACCTAACCCCAAATCTAAACCTAAAATCTAAACCTAACCCCAAATCTAAACCTAAAATCTAAACCTAACCCCAAATCTAAACCTAACCCCAAATCTAAACCTAAAATCTAAAGCTAACCCCAAATCTAAACCTAACCCCAAATCTAAACCTAAAATCTAAACCTAATCCCAAATCTAAACCTAAAATCTAAACCTAACCCCAAATCTAAACCTAACCCCAAATCTAAACCTTACCCCAAATCTAAACCTTAAATCTAAACCTAACCCCAAATCTAAACCTAAAATCTAAACCTAACCCCAAATCTAAACCTAAAATCTAAACCTAACCCCAAATCTAAACCTAACCCCAAATCTAAACCTAAAATCTAAACCTAACCCCAAATCTAAACCTAACCCCAAATCTAAACCTAAAATCTAAACCTAACCCCAAATCTAAACCTAACCCCAAATCTAAACCTAAAATCTAAACCTAACCCCAAATCTAAACCTAAAATCTAAACCTAACCCCAAGTCTAAACCTAACCCCAAATCTAAACCTAAAATCTAAACCTAACCCCAAATCTAAACCTAAAATCTAAACCTAACCCCAAATCTAAACCTAACCCCAAATCTAAACCTAAAATCTAAACCTAACCCCAAATCTAAACCTTACCCCAAATATAAACCTAAAATCTAACCCTAACCCCAAATCTAAACCTAAAATCTAAACCTAACCCCAAATCTAAACCTAAAATCTAAACCTAACCCCAAATCTAAACCTAAAATCTAAACCTAACCCCAAATCTAAACCTAAAATCTAAACCTAACCCCAAATCTAAACCTAACCCCAAATCTAAACCTAAAATCTGAACCTAACCCCAAATATAACCTAACCCCAAATCTAAACCTAAAATCTAAACCTAACCCCAAATCTAAACCTAACCCCAAATCTAAACCTAAAATCTAAACCTAAACCCAAATCTAAACCTAAAATCTAAACCTAACCCCAAATCTAAACCTAAAATCTAAACCTAACCCCAAATCTAAACCTAAAATCTAAACCTAACCCCAAATCTAAACCTAAAATCTAAACCTAACCCCAAATCTAAACCTTACCCCAAATATAAACCTAAAATCTAAACCTAACCCCAAATCTAAACCTAAAATCTAAACCTAACCCCAAATCTAAACCTAACCCCAAATCTAAACCTAAAATCTAAACCTAATCCCAAATCTAAACCTAAAATCTAAACCTAACCCCAAATCTAAACCTAACCCCAAATCTAAACCTTACCCCAAATCTAAACCTTAAATCTAAACCTAACCCCAAATCTAAACCTAAAATCTAAACCTAACCCCAAATCTAAACCTAAAATCTAAACCTAACCCCAAATCTAAACCTAACCCCAAATCTAAACCTAAAATCTAAACCTAACCCCAAATCTAAACCTAACCCCAAATCTAAACCTAAAATCTAAACCTAACCCCAAATCTAAACCTAACCCCAAATCTAAACCTAAAATCTAAACCTAACCCCAAATCTAAACCTAAAATCTAAACCTAACCCCAAGTCTAAACCTAACCCCAAATCTAAACCTAAAATCTAAACCTAACCCCAAATCTAAACCTAAAATCTAAACCTAACCCCAAATCTAAACCTAACCCCAAATCTAAACCTAAAATCTAAACCTAACCCCAAATCTAAACCTTACCCCAAATATAAACCTAAAATCTAACCCTAACCCCAAATCTAAACCTAAAATCTAAACCTAACCCCAAATCTAAACCTAAAATCTACACCTAACCCCAAATCTAAACCTAAAATCTAAACCTAACCCCAAATCTAAACCTAAAATCTAAACCTAACCCCAAATCTAAACCTAACCCCAAATCTAAACCTAAAATCTGAACCTAACCCCAAATATAACCTAACCCCAAATCTAAACCTAAAATCTAAACCTAACCCCAAATCTAAACCTAACCCCAAATCTAAACCTAAAATCTAAACCTAAACCCAAATCTAAACCTAAAATCCAAACCTAAACCCAAATCTAAACCTAAAATCTAAACCTAACCCCAAATCTAAACCTAAAATCTAAACCTAACCCCAAATCTAAACCTAAAATCTAAACCTAACCCCAAATCTAAACCTTACCCCAAATATAAACCTAAAATCTAAACCTAACCCCAAATCTAAACCTAAAATCTAAACCTAACCCCAAATCTAAACCTAACCCCAAATCTAAACCTAAAATCTAAACCTAACCCCAAATCTAAACCTAAAATCTAAACCTAACCTCAAATCTAAACCTAACCCCAAATCTAAACCTAAAATCTAAACCTAACCCCAAATATAAAACTAACTCCAAATCTAAACCTAAAATCTAAACCTAACCCCAAATCTAAACCTTACCCCAAATCTAAACCTAAAATCTAAACCTAACCCCAAATCTAAACCTAAAATCTAAACCTAACCCCAAATCTAAACCTAAAATCTAAACCTAACCCCAAATCTAAACCTAAAATCTAAACCTAACCCCAAATCTAAACCTAACCCCAAATCTAAACCTAAAATCTAAACCTAACCCCAAATCTAAACCTAAAATCTAAACCTAACCCCAAATCTAAACCTAACCCCAAATCTAAACCAAAAATCTAAACCTAACCCAAATCTAACCCTAACCCCAAATCTAAACCTAAAATCTAAACCTAACCCCAAATCTAAACCTAAAATCTAAACCTTACCCCAAGTCTAAACCTAACCCCAAAACTAAACCTAAAATCTAAACCTAACCCCAAATCTAAACCTAACCCCATATCTAAACCTAAAATCTAAACCTAACCCCAAATCTAAACCAAAAATCTAAACCTAACCCCAAATCTAAACCTAACCCCAAACCTAAACCTAAAATATAAACCTAACCCCAAATCTAAACCTAACCCCAAATATAAACCTAAAATCTAAACCTAACCCCAAATCTAAACCTAAAATCTAAACCTAACCCCAAATCTAAACCTAAAATCTAAACCTGACCCCAAATCTAAACCTAACCCCAAATCTAAACCTAAAATCTAAACCTAACCCCAAATGTAAACCTAAAATCTAAACCTGACCCCAAATCTAAACCTAACCCCAAATCTAAACCTAAAATCTAAACCTAACCCAGAATCTAAACCTAACCCCAAATCTAAACCTAAAATCTAAACCTAACCCCAAATCTAAACCTAAAATCTACACCTAACCCCAAATCTAAACCTAAAATCTAAACCTAACCCCAAATCTAAACCTAAAATCTAAACCTAACCCCAAATCTAAACCTAAAATCTAAACCTAACCCCAAATCTAAACCTAACCCCAAATCTAAACCTAAAATCTAAATCTAACCCCAAATCTAAACCTAAAATCTAAACCTAACCCCAAATCTAAACCTAACCCCAAATCTAAACCTTAAATCTAAACCTAACCCCAAATCTAAACCTAAAATCTAAACCTAACCCCAAATCTAAACCTAAAATCTAAACCTAACCCCAAATCTAAACCTAACCCCAAATCTAAACCTAAAATCTAAACCTAACCCCAAATCTAAACCTAAAATCTAAACCTAACCCCAAGTCTAAACCTAACCTAAACCTAAACCTAAAATCTAAACCTAACCCCAAATCTAAACCTAAAATCTAAACCTAACCCCAAGTCTAAACCTAACCCCAAATCTAAACCTAAAATCTAAACCTAACCCCAAATCTAAACCTAACCCCATATCTAAACCTAAAATCTAAACCTAACCCCAAATCTAAACCTAAAATCTAAACCTAACCCCAAATCTAAACCTTACCCCAAATATAAACCTCAAATCTAAACCTAACCCCAAATCTAAACCTAAAATCCAAACCTAACCCCAAATCTAAACCTAAAATCTAAACCTAACCCCAAATCTAAGCCTAAAATCTAAACCTAAAATCTAAACCTAACCCCAAATCTAAACCTAAAATCTAAACCTAACCGCAAATCTAAACCTAACCCCAAATCTAAACCTAACCCCAAATCTAAACCTAAAATCTAAACCTAACCCCAAATCTAAACCTAAAATCTAAACCTAACCCCAAATCTAAACCTAAAATCTAAACCTAACCTTAAATCTAAACCTAACCCCAAATCTAAACCTAAAATATAAACCTAACCCCAAATCTAAACCTAAAATCTAAACGTAACCCCAAATCTAAACCTAAAATCTAAACCTAACCCCAAATCTAAACCTAAAATCTAAACCTAACCCCAAATCTAAACCTTACCCCAAATATAAACCTAAAATCTAAACCTAATCCCAAATCTAAACCTAAAATCTAAACCTAACCCCAAATCTAAACCTAAAATCTAAACCTAACCCCAAATCTAAACGTAACCCCAAATCTAAACCTAAAATCTAAACCTAACCCCAAATCTTACCCCAAATCTAAACCTAACCCCAAATCTAAACCTAAAAACTAAACCTAACCCCAAATCTAAACCTAAAATCTAAACCTAACCCCAAATGTAAACCTTACCCCAAATCTAAACCTAAAATCTAAACCTAACCCCAAATCTAAACCTAAAATCTAAACCTAACCCCAAATCTAAAACTAACCCCAAATATAAACCAAAAATCTAAACCTAACCCCAAATCTAAACCTAAAATCTAAACCTAACCCCAAATCTAAACCTAACCCCAAATCTAAACCTAAAATCTAAACCTAACCCCAAATCTAAACCTAAAAACTAAACCTAACCTCAAATCTAAAACTAACCACAAATCTAAACCAAAAATCTAAACCTAACCCCAAATCTAAACCTAACCCCATATCTAAACCTAAAATCTAAACCTAACCCCAAATCTAAACCAAAAATCTAAACCTAACCCCAAATCTAAACCTAACCCCAAACCTAAACCTAAAATCTAAACCTAATCCCAAATCTGAACCTTACCCCAAATATAAACCTAAAATCTAAACCTAATCCCAAATCTAAACCTAAAATCTAAACCTAACCCCAAATCTAAACCTAAAATCTAAACCTAACCCCAAATCTAAACGTAACCCCAAATCTAAACCTAAAATCTAAACCTAACCCCAAATCTTACCCCAAATCTAAACCTAACCCCAAATCTAAACCTAAAATCTAAACCTAACCCCAAATCTAAACCTAAAATCTAAACCTAACCCCAAATGTAAACCTTACCCCAAATCTAAACCTAAAATCTAAACCTAACCCCAAATCTAAACCTAAAATCTAAACCTAACCCCAAATCTAAACCTAAAATCTAAACCTAACCCCAAATCTAAACCTAAAATCTAAACCTAACCCCAAATCTAAACCTAAAATCTAAACCTAACCCCAAATCTAAACCTAAAATCTAAACCTAACCCCAAATCTAAACCTAAAATCTAAACCTAACCCCAAATCTAAACCTAAAATCTAAACCTAACCCCAAATCTAAACCTAACCCCAAATACAAACCTAAAATCTAAACCTAACCCCAAATCTAAACCTAAAATCTAAACCTAAAATCTAAACCTAACCCCAAATCTAAACCTAAAATCTAAACCTAACCCCAAATCTAAACCTAACCCCAAATCTAAACCTAAAATCTAAACCTAACCCCAAATCTAAACCTAACCCCAAATCTAAACCTAAAATCTAAACCTAACCCCAAATCTAAACCTAAAATCTAAACCTAACCCCAAATCTAAACCTAAAATCTAAACCTAAAATCTAAGCCTAACCCCAAATCTAAAGCTGAAATCTAAACCTGACCCCAAATCTAAACCTAACCCCAAATCTAAACCTAAAATCTAAACCTAACCCCAAATCTAAACCTAAAATCTAAACCTAACCCCAAATCTAAACCTTACCCCAAATCTAAACCTAAAATCTAAACCTAACCCCAAATCTAAACCTTACCCCAAATCTAAACCTAAAATCTAAACCTAACCCCAAATCTAAACCTAAAATCTACACCTAACCCCAAATCTAAACCTAAAATCTAAACCTAACCCCAAATCTAAACCTAAAATCTAAACCTAACCCCAAATCTAAACCTAACCCCAAATCTAAACCTAAAATCTAAAGCTAACCCCAAATCTAAACCTAACCCCAAATCTAAACCTAAAATCTAAACCTAATCCCAAATCTAAACCTAAAATCTAAACCTAACCCCAAATCTAAACCTAACCCCAAATCTAAACCTTACCCCAAATCTAAACCTAAAATCTAAACCTAACCCCAAATCTAAACCTAAAATCTAAACCTAACCCCAAATCTAAACCTAACCCCAAATCTAAACCTAAAATCTAAACCTAACCCCAAATCTAAACCTAACCCCAAATCTAAACCTAAAATCTAAACCTAACCCCAAATCTAAACCTAACCCCAAATCTAAACCTAAAATCTAAACCTAACCCCAAATCTAAACCTAACATCTAAACCTAACCCCAAGTCTAAACCTAACCCCAAATCTAAACCTAAAATCTAAACCTAACCCCAAATCTAAACCTAAAATCTAAACCTAACCCCAAATCTAAACCTAACCCCAAATCTAAACCTAAAATCTAAACCTAACCCCAAATCTAAACCTTACCCCAAATATAAACCTAAAATCTAACCCTAACCCCAAATCTAAACCTAAAATCTAAACCTAACCCCAAATCTAAACCTAAAATCTACACCTAACCCCAAATCTAAACCTAAAATCTAAACCTAACCCCAAATCTAAACCTAAAATCTAAACCTAACCCCAAATCTAAACCTAAAATCTAAACCTAACCCCAAATCTAAACCTAACCCCAAATCTAAACCTAAAATCTGAACCTAACCCCAAATATAACCTAACCCCAAATCTAAACCTAAAATCTAAACCTAACCCCAAATCTAAACCTAACCCCAAATCTAAACCTAAAATCTAAACCTAAACCCAAATCTAAACCTAAAATCTAAACCTAACCCCAAATCTAAACCTAAAATCTAAACCTAACCCCAAATCTAAACCTAAAATCTAAACCTAACCCCAAATCTAAACCTTACCCCAAATATAAACCTAAAATCTAAACCTAACCCCAAATCTAAACCTAAAATCTAAACCTAACCACAAATCTAAACCTAACCCCAAATCTAAACCTAAAATCTAAACCTAACCCCAAATCTAAACCTAAAATCTAAACCTAACCTCAAATCTAAACCTAACCCCAAATCTAAACCTAAAATCTAAACCTAACCCCAAATATAAAACTAACTCCAAATCTAAACCTAAAATCTAAACCTAACCCCAAATCTAAACCTTACCCCAAATCTAAACCTAAAATCTAAACCTAACCCCAAATCTAAACCTAAAATCTAAACCTAACCCCAAATCTAAACCTAAAATCTAAACCTAACCCCAAATCTAAACCTAAAATCTAAACCTAACCCCAAATCTAAACCTAACCCCAAATCTAAACCTAAAATCTAAACCTAACCCCAAATCTAAACCTAAAATCTAAACCTAACCCCAAATCTAAACCTAACCCCAAACCTAAACCTAAAATCTAAACCTAATCCAAATCTAACCCTAACCCCAAATCTAAACCTAAAATCTAAACCTAACCCCAAATCTAAACCTAAAATCTAAACCTTACCCCAAGTCTAAACCTAACCCCAAAACTAAACCTAAAATCTAAACCTAACCCCAAATCTAAACCTAACCCCATATCTAAACCTAAAATCTAAACCTAACCCCAAATCTAAACCAAAAATCTAAACCTAACCCCAAATCTAAACCTAACCCCAAACCTAAACCTAAAATCTAAACCTAACCCCAAATCTAAACCTAACCCCAAATATAAACCTAAAATCTAAACCTAACCCCAAATCTAAACCTAAAATCTAAACCTAACCCCAAATCTAAACCTAAAATCTAAACCTGACCCCAAATCTAAACCTAACCCCAAATCTAAACCTAAAATCTAAACCTAACCCCAAATCTAAACCTAAAATCTAAACCTGACCCCAAATCTAAACCTAACCCCAAATCTAAACCTAAAATCTAAACCTAACCCAGAATCTAAACCTAACCCCAAATCTAAACCTAAAATCTAAACCTAACCCCAAATCTAAACCTAAAATCTAAACCTAACCCCAAATCTAAACCTAAAATCTAAACCTAACCCCAAATCTAAACCTAAAATCTAAACCTAACCCCAAATATAAACCTAACCCCAAATCTAAACCTAAAATCTAAATCTAACCCCAAATCTAAACCTAAAATCTAAACCTAACCCCAAATCTAAACCTAACCCCAAATCTAAACCTTAAATCTAAACCTAACCCCAAATCTAAACCTAAAATCTAAACCTAACGCCAAATCTAAACCTAAAATCTAAACCTAACCCCAAATCTAAACCTAACCCCAAATCTAAACCTAAAATCTAAACCTAACCCCAAATCTAAACCTAACATCTAAACCTAACCCCAAGTCTAAACCTAACCCCAAATCTAAACCTAAAATCTAAACCTAACCCCAAATCTAAACCTAACCCCAAATCTAAACCTAACCCCAAATCTAAACCTAAAATCTAAACCTAACCCCAAATCTAAACCTTACGCCAAATATAAACCTAAAATCTAAACCTAACCCCAAATCTAAACCTAAAATCTAAACCTAACCCCAAATCTAAACCTAAAATCTAAACCTAACCCCAAATCTAAACCTAACCCCAAATCTAAACCTAACCCCAAATCGAAACCCAAATCTAAACCTAACCCCAAATCTAAACCTAAAATCTAAACCTAACCCCAAATCTAAACCTAAAATCTAAACCTAACCCCAAATCTAAACCTAACCCCAAATCTAAACCTAAAATCTAAACCTAACCCCAAATCTAAACCTAACCCCAAATCTAAACCTAAAATCTAAACCTAACCCCAAATCTAAACCTAACCCCAAATCTAAACCTAAAATCTAAACCTAACCCCAAATCTAAACCTAAAATCTAAACCTAACCCCAAATCTAAACCTAAAATCTAAACCTAACCCCAAATCTAAACCTAAAATCTAAACCTAACCCCAAATCTAAACCTAAAATCTAAACCTAACCCCAAATCTAAACCTAAAATCTAAACCTAACCCCAAATCTAAACCTAAAATCTAAACCTAACCCCAAATCTAAACCTAAAATCTAAACCTAACCCCAAATCTAAACCTAAAATCTAAACCTAACCCCAAATCTAAACCTTAAATCTAAACCTAACCCCAAATCTAAACCTAAAATCTAAACCTAACCCCAAATCTAAACCTAAAATCTAAACCTAACCCCAAATCTAAACCTAACCCCAAATCTAAACCTAAAATCGAAACCTAACCCCAAATCTAAACCTAAAATCTAAACCTAACCCCAAATCTAAACCTAAAATCTAAACCTAACCCCAAATCTAAACCTAAAATCTAAACCTAACCCCAAATCTAAACCTAAAATCTAAACTTAACCCCAAATCTAAACCTTAAATCTAAACCTAACCCCAAATCTAAACCTAAAATCTAAACCTAACCCCAAATCTAAACCTAAAATCTAAACCTAACCCCAAATCTAAACCTAACCCCAAATCTAAACCTAAAATCCAAACCTAACCCCAAATCTAAACCTAAAATCTAAACCTAACCCCAAATCTAAGCCTAAAATCTAAACCTAAAATCTAAACCTAACCCCAAATCTAAACCTAACCCCAAATCTAAACCTAACCCCAAATCTAAACCTAAAATCTAAACCTAACCCCAAATCTAAACCTAACCCCAAATCTAAACCTAAAATCTAAACCTAACCCCAAATCTAAACCTAAAATCTAAACCTAACCCCAAATCTAAACCTAAAATCTAAACCTAACCCCAAATCTAAACCTAACCCCATATCTAAACCTAAAATATAAACCTAACCCCAAATCTAAACCTAAAATCTAAACGTAACCCCAAATCTAAACCTAAAATCTAAACCTAACCCCAAATCTAAACCTAAAATCTAAACCTAACCCCAAATCTAAACCTTACCCCAAATATAAACCTAAAATCTAAACCTAATCCCAAATCTAAACCTAAAATCTAAACCTAACCCCAAATCTAAACCTAAAATCTAAACCTAACCCCAAATCTAAACGTAACCCCAAATCTAAACCTAAAATCTAAACCTAACCCCAAATCTTACCCCAAATCTAAACCTAACCCCAAATCTAAACCTAAAATCTAAACCTAACCCCAAATCTAAACCTAAAATCTAAACCTAACCCCAAATGTAAACCTTACCCCAAATCTAAACCTAAAATCTAAACCTAACCCCAAATCTAAACCTAAAATCTAAACCTAACCCCAAATCTAAAACTAACCCCAAATATAAACCAAAAATCTAAACCTAACCCCAAATCTAAACCTAAAATCTAAACCTAACCCCAAATCTAAACCTAACCCCAAATCTAAACCTAAAATCTAAACCTAACCCCAAATCTAAACCTAAAAACTAAACCTAACCTCAAATCTAAAACTAACCACAAATCTAAACCAAAAATCTAAACCTAACCCCAAATCTAAACCTAACCCCATATCTAAACCTAAAATCTAAACCTAACCCCAAATCTAAACCAAAAATCTAAACCTAACCCCAAATCTAAACCTAACCCCAAACCTAAACCTAAAATCTAAACCTAATCCCAAATCTGAACCTTACCCCAAATATAAACCTAAAATCTAAACCTAATCCCAAATCTAAACCTAAAATCTAAACCTAACCCCAAATCTAAACCTAAAATCTAAACCTAACCCCAAATCTAAACGTAACCCCAAATCTAAACCTAAAATCTAAACCTAACCCCAAATCTTACCCCAAATCTAAACCTAACCCCAAATCTAAACCTAAAATCTAAACCTAACCCCAAATCTAAACCTAAAATCTAAACCTAACCCCAAATGTAAACCTTACCCCAAATCTAAACCTAAAATCTAAACCTAACCCCAAATCTAAACCTAAAATCTAAACCTAACCCCAAATCTAAACCTAAAATCTAAACCTAACCCCAAATCTAAACCTAAAATCTAAACCTAACCCCAAATCTAAACCTAAAATCTAAACCTAACCCCAAATCTAAACCTAAAATCTAAACCTAACCCCAAATCTAAACCTAACCCCAAATCTAAACCTAAAATCTAAACCTAACCCCAAATCTAAACCTAAAATCTAAACCTAAAATCTAAACCTAACCCCAAATCTAAACCTAAAATCTAAACCTAACCCCAAATCTAAACCTAACCCCAAATCTAAACCTAAAATCTAAACCTAACCCCAAATCTAAACCTAACCCCAAATCTAAACCTAAAATCTAAACCTAACCCCAAATCTAAACCTAAAATCTAAACCTAACCCCAAATCTAAACCTAAAATCTAAACCTAAAATCTAAGCCTAACCCCAAATCTAAAGCTGAAATCTAAACCTGACCCCAAATCTAAACCTAACCCCAAATCTAAACCTAAAATCTAAACCTAACCCCAAATCTAAACCTAAAATCTAAACCTAACCCCAAATCTAAACCTTACCCCAAATCTAAACCTAAAATCTAAACCTAACCCCAAATCTAAACCTTACCCCAAATCTAAACCTAAAATCTAAACCTAACCCCAAATCTAAACCTAAAATCTACACCTAACCCCAAATCTAAACCTAAAATCTAAACCTAACCCCAAATCTAAACCTAAAATCTAAACCTAACCCCAAATCTAAACCTAAAATCCAAACCTAACCCCAAATCTAAACCTAAAATCTAAACCTAACCCCAAATCTAAGCCTAAAATCTAAACCTAAAATCTAAACCTAACCCCAAATCTAAACCTAAAATCTAAACCTAACCGCAAATCTAAACCTAACCCCAAATCTAAACCTAACCCCAAATCTAAACCTAAAATCTAAACCTAACCCCAAATCTAAACCTAAAATCTAAACCTAACCCCAAATCTAAACCTAAAATCTAAACCTAACCCCAAATCTAAACCTAACCCCAAATCTAAACCTAAAATATAAACCTAACCCCAAATCTAAACCTAAAATCTAAACGTAACCCCAAATCTAAACCTAAAATCTAAACCTAACCCCAAATCTAAACCTAAAATCTAAACCTAACCCCAAATCTAAACCTTACCCCAAATATAAACCTAAAATCTAAACCTAATCCCAAATCTAAACCTAAAATCTAAACCTAACCCCAAATCTAAACCTAAAATCTAAACCTAACCCCAAATCTAAACGTAACCCCAAATCTAAACCTAAAATCTAAACCTAACCCCAAATCTTACCCCAAATCTAAACCTAACCCCAAATCTAAACCTAAAATCTAAACCTAACCCCAAATCTAAACCTAAAATCTAAACCTAACCCCAAATGTAAACCTTACCCCAAATCTAAACCTAAAATCTAAACCTAACCCCAAATCTAAACCTAAAATCTAAACCTAACCCCAAATCTAAAACTAACCCCAAATATAAACCAAAAATCTAAACCTAACCCCAAATCTAAACCTAAAATCTAAACCTAACCCCAAATCTAAACCTAACCCCAAATCTAAACCTAAAATCTAAACCTAACCCCAAATCTAAACCTAAAAACTAAACCTAACCTCAAATCTAAAACTAACCACAAATCTAAACCAAAAATCTAAACCTAACCCCAAATCTAAACCTAACCCCATATCTAAACCTAAAATCTAAACCTAACCCCAAATCTAAACCAAAAATCTAAACCTAACCCCAAATCTAAACCTAACCCCAAACCTAAACCTAAAATCTAAACCTAATCCCAAATCTGAACCTTACCCCAAATATAAACCTAAAATCTAAACCTAATCCCAAATCTAAACCTAAAATCTAAACCTAACCCCAAATCTAAACCTAAAATCTAAACCTAACCCCAAATCTAAACGTAACCCCAAATCTAAACCTAAAATCTAAACCTAACCCCAAATCTTACCCCAAATCTAAACCTAACCCCAAATCTAAACCTAAAATCTAAACCTAACCCCAAATCTAAACCTAAAATCTAAACCTAACCCCAAATGTAAAACTTACCCCAAATCTAAACCTAAAATCTAAACCTAACCCCAAATCTAAACCTAAAATCTAAACCTAACCCCAAATCTAAACCTAAAATCTAAACCTAACCCCAAATCTAAACCTAAAATCTAAACCTAACCCCAAATCTAAACCTAAAATCTAAACCTAACCCCAAATCTAAACCTAAAATCTAAACCTAACCCCAAATCTAAACCTAACCCCAAATCTAAACCTAAAATCTAAACCTAACCCCAAATCTAAACCTAAAATCTAAACCTAAAATCTAAACCTAACCCCAAATCTAAACCTAAAATCTAAACCTAACCCCAAATCTAAACCTAACCCCAAATCTAAACCTAAAATCTAAACCTAACCCCAAATCTAAACCTAACCCCAAATCTAAACCTAAAATCTAAACCTAACCCCAAATCTAAACCTAAAATCTAAACCTAACCCCGAATCTAAACCTAAAATCTAAACCTAAAATCTAAGCCTAACCCCAAATCTAAAGCTGAAATCTAAACCTGACCCCAAATCTAAACCTAACCCCAAATCTAAACCTAAAATCTAAACCTAACCCCAAATCTAAACCTAAAATCTAAACCTAACCCCAAATCTAAACCTTACCCCAAATCTAAACCTAAAATCTAAACCTAACCCCAAATCTAAACCTTACCCCAAATCTAAACCTAAAATCTAAACCTAACCCCAAATCTAAACCTAAAATCTACACCTAACCCCAAATCTAAACCTAAAATCTAAACCTAACCCCAAATCTAAACCTAACCCCAAATCTAAACCTAAAATCTAAAGCTAACCCCAAATCTAAACCTAACCCCAAATCTAAACCTAAAATCTAAACCTAATCCCAAATCTAAACCTAAAATCTAAACCTAACCCCAAATCTAAACCTAACCCCAAATCTAAACCTTACCCCAAATCTAAACCTAAAATCTAAACCTAACCCCAAATCTAAACCTAAAATCTAAACCTAACCCCAAATCTAAACCTAACCCCAAATCTAAACCTAAAATCTAAACCTAACCCCAAATCTAAACCTAACCCCAAATCTAAACCTAAAATCTAAACCTAACCCCAAATCTAAACCTAACCCCAAATCTAAACCTAAAATCTAAACCTAACCCCAAATCTAAACCTAAAATCTAAACCTAACCCCAAGTCTAAACCTAACCCCAAATCTAAACCTAAAATCTAAACCTAACCCCAAATCTAAACCTAAAATCTAAACCTAACCCCAAATCTAAACCTAACCCCAAATCTAAACCTAAAATCTAAACCTAACCCCAAATCTAAACCTTACCCCAAATATAAACCTAAAATCTAACCCTAACCCCAAATCTAAACCTAAAATCTAAACCTAACCCCAAATCTAAACCTAAAATCTACACCTAACCCCAAATCTAAACCTAAAATCTAAACCTAACCCCAAATCTAAACCTAAAATCTAAACCTAACCCCAAATCTAAACCTAACCCCAAATCTAAACCTAAAATCTGAACCTAACCCCAAATATAACCTAACCCCAAATCTAAACCTAAAATCTAAACCTAACCCCAAATCTAAACCTAACCCCAAATCTAAACCTAAAATCTAAACCTAAACCCAAATCTAAACCTAAAATCTAAACCTAACCCCAAATCTAAACCTAAAATCTAAACCTAACCCCAAATCTAAACCTAAAATCTAAACCTAACCCCAAATCTAAACCTTACCCCAAATATAAACCTAAAATCTAAACCTAACCCCAAATCTAAACCTAAAATCTAAACCTAACCCCAAATCTAAACCTAACCCCAAATCTAAACCTAAAATCTAAACCTAACCCCAAATCTAAACCTAAAATCTAAACCTAACCTCAAATCTAAACCTAACCCCAAATCTAAACCTAAAATCTAAACCAAACCCCAAATATAAAACTAACTCCAAATCTAAACCTAAAATCTAAACCTAACCCCAAATCTAAACCTTACCCCAAATCTAAACCTAAAATCTAAACCTAACCCCAAATCTAAACCTAAAATCTAAACCTAACCCCAAATCTAAACCTAAAATCTAAACCTAACCCCAAATCTAAACCTAACCCCAAATCTAAACCTAAAATCTAAACCTAACCCCAAATCTAAACCTAAAATCTAAACCTAACCCCAAATCTAAACCTAACCCCAAATCTAAACCAAAAATCTAAACCTAACCCAAATCTAACCCTAACCCCAAATCTAAACCTAAAATCTAAACCTAACCCCAAATCTAAACCTAAAATCTAAACCTTACCCCAAGTCTAAACCTAACCCCAAAACTAAACCTAAAATCTAAACCTAACCCCAAATCTAAACCTAACCCCATATCTAAACCTAAAATCTAAACCTAACCCCAAATCTAAACCAAAAATCTAAACCTAACCCCAAATCTAAACCTAACCCCAAACCTAAACCTAAAATCTAAACCTAACCCCAAATCTAAACCTAACCCCAAATATAAACCTAAAATCTAAACCTAACCCCAAATCTAAACCTAAAATCTAAACCTAACCCCAAATCTAAACCTAAAATCTAAACCTGACCCCAAATCTAAACCTAACCCCAAATCTAAACCTAAAATCTAAACCTAACCCCAAATCTAAACCTAAAATCTAAACCTGACCCCAAATCTAAACCTAACCCCAAATCTAAACCTAAAATCTAAACCTAACCCAGAATCTAAACCTAACCCCAAATCTAAACCTAAAATCTAAACCTAACCCCAAATCTAAACCTAAAATCTACACCTAACCCCAAATCTAAACCTAAAATCTAAACCTAACCCCAAATCTAAACCTAAAATCTAAACCTAACCCCAAATCTAAACCTAACCCCAAATCTAAACCTAAAATCTAAACCTAACCCCAAATCTAAACCTAAAATCTAAACCTAACCCCAAGTCTAAACCTAACCCCAAATCTAAACCTAAAATCTAAACCTAACCCCAAATCTAAACCTAAAATCTAAACCTAACCCCAAATCTAAACCTAACCCCAAATCTAAACCTAAAATCTAAACCTAACCCCAAATCTAAACCTTACGCCAAATATAAACCTAAAATCTAAACCTAACCCCAAATCTAAACCTAAAATCTAAACCTAACCCCAAATCTAAACCTAAAATCTAAACCTAACCCCAAATCTAAACCTAACCCCAAATCTAAACCTAACCCCAAATCGAAACCCAAATCTAAACCTAACCCCAAATCTAAACCTAAAATCTAAACCTAACCCCAAATCTAAACCTAAAATCTAAACCTAACCCCAAATCTAAACCTAACCCCAAATCTAAACCTAAAATCTAAACCTAACCCCAAATCTAAACCTAACCCCAAATCTAAACCTAAAATCTAAACCTAACCCCAAATCTAAACCTAACCCCAAATCTAAACCTAAAATCTAAACCTAACCCCAAATCTAAACCTAAAATCTAAACCTAACTCCAAATCTAAACCTAAAATCTAAACCTAACCCCAAATCTAAACCTAAAATCTAAACCTAACCCCAAATCTAAACCTAAAATCTAAACCTAACCCCAAATCTAAACCTAAAATCTAAACCTAACCCCAAATCTAAACCTAAAATCTAAACCTAACCCCAAATCTAAACCTAAAATCTAAACCTAACCCCAAATCTAAACCTAAAATCTAAACCTAACCCCAAATCTAAACCTTAAATCTAAACCTAACCCCAAATCTAAACCTAAAATCTAAACCTAACCCCAAATCTAAACCTAAAATCTAAACCTAACCCCAAATCTAAACCTAACCCCAAATCTAAACCTAAAATCTAAACCTAACCCCAAATCTAAACCTAAAATCTAAACCTAACCCCAAATCTAAACCTAAAATCTAAACCTAACCCCAAATCTAAACCTAAAATCTAAACCTAACCCCAAATCTAAACCTAAAATCTAAACCTAACCCCAAATCTAAACCTAAAATCTAAACTTAACCCCAAATCTAAACCTTAAATCTAAACCTAACCCCAAATCTAAACCTAAAATCTAAACCTAACCCCAAATCTAAACCTAAAATCTAAACCTAACCCCAAATCTAAACCTAACCCCAAATCTAAACCTAAAATCTAAACCTAACCCCAAATCTAAACCTAAAATCTAAACCTAACCCCAAATCTGAAACCCAAATCCAAACCTAAAATCTAAACCTAACCCCAAATCTAAACCTAAAATCTAAACCTAACCCCAAATCTAAACCTAAAATCTAAACCTAACCCCAAATCTAAACCTAAAATCTAAACCTAACCCCAAATCTAAACCTAAAATCTAAACCTAACCCCAAATCTAAACCTAACCCCAAACCTAAACCTAAAATCTAAACCTAACCCCAAATCTAAACCTAACCCCAAATCTAAACCTAAAATCTAAACCTAAACCCAAATCTAAACCTAAAATCTAAACCTAACCCCAAATCTAAACCTAAAATCTAAACCTAACCCCAAATCTAAACCTAACCCCAAATCTAAACCTAAAATCTAAACCTAACCCCAAATCTAAACCTTACCCCAAATATACACCTCAAATCTAAACCTAACCCCAAATCTAAACCTAAAATCCAAACCTAACCCCAAATCTAAACCTAAAATCTAAACCTAACCCCAAATCTAAACCTAAAATCTAAACCTAACCCCAAATCTAAACCTAACCCCAAATCTAAACCAAAAATCTAAACCTAACCCAAATCTAACCCTAACCCCAAATCTAAACCTAAAATCTAAACCTAACCCCAAATCTAAACCAAAAATCTAAACCTAACCCCAAGTCTAAACCTAACCCCAAATCTAAACCTAAAATCTAAACCTAACCCCAAATCTAAACCTAACCCCATATCTAAACCTAAAATCTAAACCTAACCCCAAATCTAAACCTAAAATCTAAACCTAACCCCAAATCTAAACCTTACCCAAAATATAAACCTCAAATCTAAACCTAACCCCAAATCTAAACCTAAAATCCAAACCTAACCCCAAATCTAAGCCTAAAATCTAAACCTAAAATCTAAACCTAACCCCAAATCTAAACCTAAAATCTAAACCTAACCGCAAATCTAAACCTAACCCCAAATCTAAACCTAACCCCAAATCTAAACCTAAAATCTAAACCTAACCCCAAATCTAAACCTAAAATCTAAACCTAACCCCAAAACTAAACCTAAAATCTAAACCTAACCCCAAATCTAAACCTAACCCCAAATCTAAACCTAAAATATAAACCTAACCCCAAATCTAAACCTAAAATCTAAACGTAACCCCAAATCTAAACCTAAAATCTAAACCTAACCCCAAATCTAAACCTAAAATCTAAACCTAACCCCAAATCTAAACCTTACCCCAAATATAAACCTAAAATCTAAACCTAATCCCAAATCTAAACCTAAAATCTAAACCTAACCCCAAATCTAAACCTAAAATCTAAACCTAACCCCAAATCTAAACGTAACCCCAAATCTAAACCTAAAATCTAAACCTAACCCCAAATCTTACCCCAAATCTAAACCTAACCCCAAATCTAAACCTAAAATCTAAACCTTACCCCAAATCTAAACCTAAAATCTAAACCTAACCCCAAATCTAAACCTTACCCCAAATCTAAACCTAAAATCTAAACCTAACCCCAAATCTAAACCTAAAATCTAAACCTAACCCCAAATCTAAACCTAACCCCAAATCTAAACCTAAAATCTAAACCTAACCCCAAATCTAAACCTAACCCCAAATCTAAACCTAAAATCTAAACCTAACCCCAAATCTAAACCTAACCCCAAATCTAAACCTAAAATCTAAACCTAACCCCAAATCTAAACCTAAAATCTAAACCTAACCCCAAGTCTAAACCTAACCCCAAATCTAAACCTAAAATCTAAACCTAACCCCAAATCTAAACCTAAAATCTAAACCTAACCCCAAATCTAAACCTAACCCCAAATCTAAACCTAAAATCTAAACCTAACCCCAAATCTAAACCTTACCCCAAATATAAACCTAAAATCTAACCCTAACCCCAAATCTAAACCTAAAATCCAAACCTAACCCCAAATCTAAACCTAAAATCTACACCTAACCCCAAATCTAAACCTAAAATCTAAACCTAACCCCAAATCTAAACCTAAAATCTAAACCTAACCCCAAATCTAAACCTAAAATCTAAACCTAACCCCAAATCTAAACCTAACCCCAAATCTAAACCTAAAATCTGAACCTAACCCCAAATATAACCTAACCCCAAATCTAAACCTAAAATCTAAACCTAACCCCAAATCTAAACCTAACCCCAAATCTAAACCTAAAATCTAAACCTAAACCCAAATCTAAACCTAAAATCTAAACCTAACCCCAAATCTAAACCTAAAATCTAAACCTAACCCCAAATCTAAACCTAAAATCTAAACCTAACCCCAAATCTAAACCTTACCCCAAATATAAACCTAAAATCTAAACCTAACCCCAAATCTAAACCTAAAATCTAAACCTAACCCCAAATCTAAACCTAACCCCAAATCTAAACCTAAAATCTAAACCTAACCCCAAATCTAAACCTAAAATCTAAACCTAACCTCAAATCTAAACCTAACCCCAAATCTAAACCTAAAATCTAAACCTAACCCCAAATATAAAACTAACTCCAAATCTAAACCTAAAATCTAAACCTAACCCCAAATCTAAACCTTACCCCAAATCTAAACCTAAAATCTAAACCTAACCCCAAATCTAAACCTAAAATCTAAACCTAACCCCAAATCTAAACCTAAAATCTAAACCTAACCCCAAATCTAAACCTAACCCCAAATCTAAACCTAAAATCTAAACCTAACCCCAAATCTAAACCTAAAATCTAAACCTAACCCCAAATCTAAACCTAACCCCAAATCTAAACCAAAAATCTAAACCTAACCCAAATCTAACCCTAACCCCAAATCTAAACCTAAAATCTAAACCTAACCCCAAATCTAAACCTAAAATCTAAACCTTACCCCAAGTCTAAACCTAACCCCAAAACTAAACCTAAAATCTAAACCTAACCCCAAATCTAAACCTAACCCCATATCTAAACCTAAAATCTAAATCTAACCCCAAATCTAAACCAAAAATCTAAACCTAACCCCAAATCTAAACCTAACCCCAAACCTAAACCTAAAATCTAAACCTAACCCCAAATCTAAACCTAACCCCAAATATAAACCTAAAATCTAAACCTAACCCCAAATCTAAACCTAAAATCTAAACCTAACCCCAAATCTAAACCTAAAATCTAAACCTGACCCCAAATCTAAACCTAACCCCAAATCTAAACCTAAAATCTAAACCTAACCCCAAATCTAAACCTAAAATCTAAACCTGACCCCAAATCTAAACCTAACCCCAAATCTAAACCTAAAATCTAAACCTAACCCAGAATCTAAACCTAACCCCAAATCTAAACCTAAAATCTAAACCTAACCCCAAATCTAAACCTAAAATCTACACCTAACCCCAAATCTAAACCTAAAATCTAAACCTAACCCCAAATCTAAACCTAAAATCTAAACCTAACCCCAAATCTAAACCTAAAATCTAAACCTAACCCCAAATCTAAACCTAACCCCAAATCTAAACCTAAAATCTAAATCTAACCCCAAATCTAAACCTAAAATCTAAACCTAACCCCAAATCTAAACCTAACCCCAAATCTAAACCTTAAATCTAAACCTAACCCCAAATCTAAACCTAAAATCTAAACCTAACCCCAAATCTAAACCTAAAATCTAAACCTAACCCCAAATCTAAACCTAACCCCAAATCTAAACCTAAAATCTAAACCTAACCCCAAATCTAAACCTAAAATCTAAACCTAACCCCAAGTCTAAACCTAAAATCTAAACCTAACCCCAAATCTAAACCTTAAATCTAAACCTAACCCCAAATCTAAACCTAAAATCTAAACCTAACCCCAAATCTAAACCTAAAATCTAAACCTAACCCCAAATCTAAACCTAACCCCAAATCTAAACCTAAAATCTAAACCTAACCCCAAATCTAAACCTAAAATCTAAACCTAACCCCAAATCTAAACCTAAAATCTAAACCTAACCCCAAATCTAAACCTAAAATCTAAACCTAACCCCAAATCTAAACCTAAAATCTAAACCTAACCCCAAATCTAAACCTAAAATCTAAACTTAACCCCAAATCTAAACCTTAAATCTAAACCTAACCCCAAATCTAAACCTAAAATCTAAACCTAACCCCAAATCTAAACCTAAAATCTAAACCTAACCCCAAATCTAAACCTAACCCCAAATCTAAACCTAAAATCTAAACCTAACCCCAAATCTAAACCTAAAATCTAAACCTAACCCCAAATCTGAAACCCAAATCCAAACCTAAAATCTAAACCTAACCCCAAATCTAAACCTAAAATCTAAACCTAACCCCAAATCTAAACCTAAAATCTAAACCTAACCCCAAATCTAAACCTAAAATCTAAACCTAACCCCAAATCTAAACCTAAAATCTAAACCTAACCCCAAATCTAAACCTAACCCCAAACCTAAACCTAAAATCTAAACCTAACCCCAAATCTAAACCTAACCCCAAATCTAAACCTAAAATCTAAACCTAAACCCAAATCTAAACCTAAAATCTAAACCTAACCCCAAATCTAAACCTAAAATCTAAACCTAACCCCAAATCTAAACCTAACCCCAAATCTAAACCTAAAATCTAAACCTAACCCCAAATCTAAACCTTACCCCAAATATACACCTCAAATCTAAACCTAACCCCAAATCTAAACCTAAAATCCAAACCTAACCCCAAATCTAAACCTAAAATCTAAACCTAACCCCAAATCTAAACCTAAAATCTAAACCTAACCCCAAATCTAAACCTAACCCCAAATCTAAACCAAAAATCTAAACCTAACCCAAATCTAACCCTAACCCCAAATCTAAACCTAAAATCTAAACCTAACCCCAAATCTAAACCAAAAATCTAAACCTAACCCCAAGTCTAAACCTAACCCCAAATCTAAACCTAAAATCTAAACCTAACCCCAAATCTAAACCTAACCCCATATCTAAACCTAAAATCTAAACCTAACCCCAAATCTAAACCTAAAATCTAAACCTAACCCCAAATCTAAACCTTACCCAAAATATAAACCTCAAATCTAAACCTAACCCCAAATCTAAACCTAAAATCCAAACCTAACCCCAAATCTAAGCCTAAAATCTAAACCTAAAATCTAAACCTAACCCCAAATCTAAACCTAAAATCTAAACCTAACCGCAAATCTAAACCTAACCCCAAATCTAAACCTAACCCCAAATCTAAACCTAAAATCTAAACCTAACCCCAAATCTAAACCTAAAATCTAAACCTAACCCCAAAACTAAACCTAAAATCTAAACCTAACCCCAAATCTAAACCTAACCCCAAATCTAAACCTAAAATATAAACCTAACCCCAAATCTAAACCTAAAATCTAAACGTAACCCCAAATCTAAACCTAAAATCTAAACCTAACCCCAAATCTAAACCTAAAATCTAAACCTAACCCCAAATCTAAACCTTACCCCAAATATAAACCTAAAATCTAAACCTAATCCCAAATCTAAACCTAAAATCTAAACCTAACCCCAAATCTAAACCTAAAATCTAAACCTAACCCCAAATCTAAACGTAACCCCAAATCTAAACCTAAAATCTAAACCTAACCCCAAATCTTACCCCAAATCTAAACCTAACCCCAAATCTAAACCTAAAATCTAAACCTTACCCCAAATCTAAACCTAAAATCTAAACCTAACCCCAAATCTAAACCTTACCCCAAATCTAAACCTAAAATCTAAACCTAACCCCAAATCTAAACCTAAAATCTAAACCTAACCCCAAATCTAAACCTAACCCCAAATCTAAACCTAAAATCTAAACCTAACCCCAAATCTAAACCTAACCCCAAATCTAAACCTAAAATCTAAACCTAACCCCAAATCTAAACCTAACCCCAAATCTAAACCTAAAATCTAAACCTAACCCCAAATCTAAACCTAAAATCTAAACCTAACCCCAAGTCTAAACCTAACCCCAAATCTAAACCTAAAATCTAAACCTAACCCCAAATCTAAACCTAAAATCTAAACCTAACCCCAAATCTAAACCTAACCCCAAATCTAAACCTAAAATCTAAACCTAACCCCAAATCTAAACCTTACCCCAAATATAAACCTAAAATCTAACCCTAACCCCAAATCTAAACCTAAAATCTAAACCTAACCCCAAATCTAAACCTAAAATCTACACCTAACCCCAAATCTAAACCTAAAATCTAAACCTAACCCCAAATCTAAACCTAAAATCTAAACCTAACCCCAAATCTAAACCTAAAATCTAAACCTAACCCCAAATCTAAACCTAACCCCAAATCTAAACCTAAAATCTGAACCTAACCCCAAATATAACCTAACCCCAAATCTAAACCTAAAATCTAAACCTAACCCCAAATCTAAACCTAACCCCAAATCTAAACCTAAAATCTAAACCTAAACCCAAATCTAAACCTAAAATCTAAACCTAACCCCAAATCTAAACCTAAAATCTAAACCTAACCCCAAATCTAAACCTAAAATCTAAACCTAACCCCAAATCTAAACCTTACCCCAAATATAAACCTAAAATCTAAACCTAACCCCAAATCTAAACCTAAAATCTAAACCTAACCCCAAATCTAAACCTAACCCCAAATCTAAACCTAAAATCTAAACCTAACCCCAAATCTAAACCTAAAATCTAAACCTAACCTCAAATCTAAACCTAACCCCAAATCTAAACCTAAAATCTAAACCTAACCCCAAATATAAAACTAACTCCAAATCTAAACCTAAAATCTAAACCTAACCCCAAATCTAAACCTTACCCCAAATCTAAACCAAAAATCTAAACCTAACCCCAAATCTAAACCTAAAATCTAAACCTAACCCCAAATCTAAACCTAAAATCTAAACCTAACCCCAAATCTAAACCTAACCCCAAATCTAAACCTAAAATCTAAACCTAACCCCAAATCTAAACCTAAAATCTAAACCTAACCCCAAATCTAAACCTAACCCCAAATCTAAACCAAAAATCTAAACCTAACCCAAATCTAACCCTAACCCCAAATCTAAACCTAAAATCTAAACCTAACCCCAAATCTAAACCTAAAATCTAAACCTTACCCCAAGTCTAAACCTAACCCCAAAACTAAACCTAAAATCTAAACCTAACCCCAAATCTAAACCTAACCCCATATCTAAACCTAAAATCTAAACCTAACCCCAAATCTAAACCAAAAATCTAAACCTAACCCCAAATCTAAACCTAACCCCAAACCTAAACCTAAAATCTAAACCTAACCCCAAATCTAAACCTAACCCCAAATCTAAACCTAAAATCTAAACCTAACCCCAAATCTAAACCTAAAATCTAAACCTAACCCCAAATCTAAACCTAAAATCTAAACCTGACCCCAAATCTAAACCTAACCCCAAATCTAAACCTAAAATCTAAACCTAACCCCAAATCTAAACCTAAAATCTAAACCTGACCCCAAATCTAAACCTAACCCCAAATCTAAACCTAAAATCTAAACCTAACCCAGAATCTAAACCTAACCCCAAATCTAAACCTAAAATCTAAACCTAACCCCAAATCTAAACCTAAAATCTACACCTAACCCCAAATCTAAACCTAAAATCTAAACCTAACCCCAAATCTAAACCTAAAATCTAAACCTAACCCCAAATCTAAACCTAACCCCAAATCTAAACCTAAAATCTAAATCTAACCCCAAATCTAAACCTAAAATCTAAACCTAACCCCAAATCTAAACCTAACCCCAAATCTAAACCTTAAATCTAAACCTAACCCCAAATCTAAACCTAAAATCTAAACCTAACCCCAAATCTAAACCTAAAATCTAAACCTAACCCCAAATCTAAACCTAACCCCAAATCTAAACCTAAAATCTAAACCTAACCCCAAATCTAAACCTAAAATCTAAACCTAACCCCAAGTCTAAACCTAACCCCAAATCTAAACCTAAAATCTAAACCTAACCCCAAATCTAAACCTAAAATCTAAACCTAACCCCAAATCTAAACCTAACCCCAAATCTAAACCTAAAATCTAAACCTAACCCCAAATCTAAACCTTACGCCAAATATAAACCTAAAATCTAAACCTAACCCCAAATCTAAACCTAAAATCTAAACCTAACCCCAAATCTAAACCTAAAATCTAAACCTAACCCCAAGTCTAAACCTAACCCCAAATCTAAACCTAAAATCTAAACCTAACCCCAAATCTAAACCTAAAATCTAAACCTAACCCCAAATCTAAACCTAACCCCAAATCTAAACCTAAAATCTAAACCTAACCCCAAATCTAAACCTTACGCCAAATATAAACCTAAAATCTAAACCTAACCCCAAATCTAAACCTAAAATCTAAACCTAACCCCAAATCTAAACCTAAAATCTAAACCTAACCCCAAATCTAAACCTAACCCCAAATCTAAACCTAACCCCAAATCGAAACCCAAATCTAAACCTAACCCCAAATCTAAACCTAAAATCTAAACCTAACCCCAAATCTAAACCTAAAATCTAAACCTAACCCCAAATCTAAACCTAACCCCAAATCTAAACCTAAAATCTAAACCTAACCCCAAATCTAAACCTAACCCCAAATCTAAACCTAAAATCTAAACCTAACCCCAAATCTAAACCTAACCCCAAATCTAAACCTAAAATCTAAACCTAACCCCAAATCTAAACCTAAAATCTAAACCTAACTCCAAATCTAAACCTAAAATCTAAACCTAACCCCAAATCTAAACCTAAAATCTAAACCTAACCCCAAATCTAAACCTAAAATCTAAACCTAACCCCAAATCTAAACCTAAAATCTAAACCTAACCCCAAATCTAAACCTAAAATCTAAACCTAACCCCAAATCTAAACCTAAAATCTAAACCTAACCCCAAATCTAAACCTAAAATCTAAACCTAACCCCAAATCTAAACCTTAAATCTAAACCTAACCCCAAATCTAAACCTAAAATCTAAACCTAACCCCAAATCTAAACCTAAAATCTAAACCTAACCCCAAATCTAAACCTAACCCCAAATCTAAACCTAAAATCTAAACCTAACCCCAAATCTAAACCTAAAATCTAAACCTAACCCCAAATCTAAACCTAAAATCTAAACCTAACCCCAAATCTAAACCTAAAATCTAAACCTAACCCCAAATCTAAACCTAAAATCTAAACCTAACCCCAAATCTAAACCTAAAATCTAAACTTAACCCCAAATCTAAACCTTAAATCTAAACCTAACCCCAAATCTAAACCTAAAATCTAAACCTAACCCCAAATCTAAACCTAAAATCCAAACCTAACCCCAAATCTAAACCTAACCCCAAATCTAAACCTAAAATCTAAACCTAACCCCAAATCTAAACCTAAAATCTAAACCTAACCCCAAATCTGAAACCCAAATCCAAACCTAAAATCTAAACCTAACCCCAAATCTAAACCTAAAATCTAAACCTAACCCCAAATCTAAACCTAAAATCTAAACCTAACCCCAAATCTAAACCTAAAATCTAAACCTAACCCCAAATCTAAACCTAACCCCAAACCTAAACCTAAAATCTAAACCTAACCCCAAATCTAAACCTAACCCCAAATCTAAACCTAAAATCTAAACCTAACCCCAAATCTGAAACCCAAATCCAAACCTAAAATCTAAACCTAACCCCAAATCTAAACCTAAAATCTAAACCTAACCCCAAATCTAAACCTAAAATCTAAACCTAACCCCAAATCTAAACCTAAAATCTAAACCTAACCCCAAATCTAAACCTAAAATCTAAACCTAACCCCAAATCTAAACCTAACCCCAAACCTAAACCTAAAATCTAAACCTAACCCCAAATCTAAACCTAACCCCAAATCTAAACCTAAAATCTAAACCTAACCCCAAATCTAAACCTTACCCCAAATATACACCTCAAATCTAAACCTAACCCCAAATCTAAACCTAAAATCTAAACCTAACCCCAAATCTAAACCTAACCCCAAATCTAAACCTAAAATCTAAACCTAACCCCAAATCTAAACCTAAAATCTAAACCTAACCCCAAATCTGAAACCCAAATCCAAACCTAAAATCTAAACCTAACCCCAAATCTAAACCTAAAATCTAAACCTAACCCCAAATCTAAACCTAAAATCTAAACCTAACCCCAAATCTAAACCTAAAATCTAAACCTAACCCCAAATCTAAACCTAAAATCTAAACCTAACCCCAAATCTAAACCTAACCCCAAACCTAAACCTAAAATCTAAACCTAACCCCAAATCTAAACCTAACCCCAAATCTAAACCTAAAATCTAAACCTAAACCCAAATCTAAACCTAAAATCTAAACCTAACCCCAAATCTAAACCTAAAATCTAAACCTAACCCCAAATCTAAACCTAACCCCAAATCTAAACCTAAAATCTAAACCTAACCCCAAATCTAAACCTTACCCCAAATATACACCTCAAATCTAAACCTAACCCCAAATCTAAACCTAAAATCCAAACCTAACCCCAAATCTAAACCTAAAATCTAAACCTAACCCCAAATCTAAACCTAAAATCTAAACCTAACCCCAAATCTAAACCTAACCCCAAATCTAAACCAAAAATCTAAACCTAACCCAAATCTAACCCTAACCCCAAATCTAAACCTAAAATCTAAACCTAACCCCAAATCTAAACCTAAAATCTAAACCTAACCCCAAGTCTAAACCTAACCCCAAATCTAAACCTAAAATCTAAACCTAACCCCAAATCTAAACCTAACCCCATATCTAAACCTAAAATCTAAACCTAACCCCAAATCTAAACCTAAAATCTAAACCTAACCCCAAATCTAAACCTTACCCCAAATATAAACCTCAAATCTAAACCTAACCCCAAATCTAAACCTAAAATCTAAACCTAACCCCAAATCTAAGCCTAAAATCTAAACCTAAAATCTAAACCTAACCCCAAATCTAAACCTAAAATCTAAACCTATCCGCAAATCTAAACCTAACCCCAAATCTAAACCTAACCCCAAATCTAAACCTAAAATCTAAACCTAACCCCAAATCTAAACCTAAAATATAAACCTAACCCCAAATCTAAACCTAAAATCTAAACGTAACCCCAAATCTAAACCTAAAATCTAAACCTAACCCCAAATCTAAACCTAAAATCTAAACCTAACCCCAAATCTAAACCTTACCCCAAATATAAACCTAAAATCTAAACCTAATCCCAAATCTAAACCTAAAATCTAAACCTAACCCCAAATCTAAACCTAAAATCTAAACCTAACCCCAAATCTAAACGTAACCCCAAATCTAAACCTAAAATCTAAACCTAACCCCAAATCTTACCCCAAATCTAAACCTAACCCCAAATCTAAACCTAAAATCTAAACCTTACCCCAAATCTAAACCTAAAATCTAAACCTAACCCCAAATGTAAACCTTACCCCAAATCTAAACCTAAAATCTAAACCTAACCCCAAATCTAAACCTAAAATCTAACCCTAACCCCAAATCTAAACCTAAAATCTAAACCTAACCCCAAATCTAAACCTAAAATCTAAACCTAACCCCAAATCTAAAACTAACCCCAAATATAAACCAAAAATCTAAACCTAACCCCAAATCTAAACCTAAAATCTAAACCTAACCCCAAATCTAAACCTAACCCCAAATCTAAACCTAAAATCTAAACCTAACCCCAAATCTAAACCTAAAAACTAAACCTAACCTCAAATCTAAAACTAACCACAAATCTAAACCAAAAATCTAAACCTAACCCCAAATCTAAACCTAACCCCATATCTAAACCTAAAATCTAAACCTAACCCCAAATCTAAACCAAAAATCTAAACCTAACCCCAAATCTAAACCTAACCCCAAACCTAAAACTAAAATCTAAACCTAATCCCAAATCTAAACCTTACCCCAAATATAAACCTAAAATCTAACCCTAACCCCAAATCTAAACCTAAAATCTAAACCTAACCCCAAATCTAAACCTAAAATCTAAACCTAAAATCTAAACCTAACCCCAAATCTAAACCTAAAATCTAAACCTAACCCCAAATCTAAACCTAACCCCAAATCTAAACCTAAAATCTAAACCTAACCCCAAATCTAAACCTTACCCCAAATATAAACCTAAAATCTAACCCTAACCCCAAATCTAAACCTAAAATCTAAACCTAACCCCAAATCTAAACCTAAAATCTACACCTAACCCCAAATCTAAACCTAAAATCTAAACCTAACCCCAAATCTAAACCTAAAATCCAAACCTAACCCCAAATCTAAACCTAAAATCTAAACCTAACCCCAAATCTAAACCTAAAATCTAAACCTAACCCCAAATCTAAACCTAACCCCAAATCTAAACCAAAAATCTAAACCTAACCCAAATCTAACCCTAACCCCAAATCTAAACCTAAAATCTAAACCTAACCCCAAATCTAAACCTAAAATCTAAACCTAACCCCAAGTCTAAACCTAACCCCAAATCTAAACCTAAAATCTAAACCTAACCCCAAATCTAAACCTAACCCCATATCTAAACCTAAAATCTAAACCTAACCCCAAATCTAAACCTAAAATCTAAACCTAACCCCAAATCTAAACCTTACCCCAAATATAAACCTGAAATCTAAACCTAACCCCAAATCTAAACCTAAAATCCAAACCTAACCCCAAATCTAAACCTAAAATCTAAACCTAACCCCAAATCTAAGCCTAAAATCTAAACCTAAAATCTAAACCTAACCCCAAATCTAAACCTAAAATCTAAACCTAACCGCAAATCTAAACCTAACCCCAAATCTAAACCTAACCCCAAATCTAAACCTAAAATCTAAACCTAACCCCAAATCTAAACCTAAAATCTAAACCTAACCCCAAAACTAAACCTAAAATCTAAACCTAACCCCAAATCTAAACCTAACCCCAAATCTAAACCTAAAATATAAACCTAACCCCAAATCTAAACCTAAAATCTAAACGTAACCCCAAATCTAAACCTAAAATCTAAACCTAACCCCAAATCTAAACCTAAAATCTAAACCTAACCCCAAATCTAAACCTTACCCCAAATATAAACCTAAAATCTAAACCTAATCCCAAATCTAAACCTAAAATCTAAACCTAACCCCAAATCTAAACCTAAAATCTAAACCTAACCACAAATCTAAACGTAACCCCAAATCTAAACCTAAAATCTAAACCTAACCCCAAATCTTACCCCAAATCTAAACCTAACCCCAAATCTAAACCTAAAATCTAAACCTTACCCCAAATCTAAACCTAAAATCTAAACCTAACCCCAAATGTAAACCTTACCCCAAATCTAAACCTAAAATCTAAACCTAACCCCAAATCTAAACCTAAAATCTAACCCTAACCCCAAATCTAAACCTAAAATCTAAACCTAACCCCAAATCTAAACCTAAAATCTAAACCTAACCCCAAATCTAAAACTAACCCCAAATATAAACCAAAAATCTAAACCTAACCCCAAATCTAAACCTAAAATCTAAACCTAACCCCAAATCTAAACCTAACCCCAAATCTAAACCTAAAATCTAAACCTAACCCCAAATCTAAACCTAAAAACTAAACCTAACCTCAAATCTAAAACTAACCACAAATCTAAACCAAAAATCTAAACCTAACCCCAAATCTAAACCTAACCCCATATCTAAACCTAAAATCTAAACCTAACCCCAAATCTAAACCAAAAATCTAAACCTAACCCCAAATCTAAACCTAACCCCAAACCTAAAACTAAAATCTAAACCTAATCCCAAATCTAAACCTTACCCCAAATATAAACCTAAAATCTAACCCTAACCCCAAATCTAAACCTAAAATCTAAACCTAACCCCAAATCTAAACCTAAAATCTAAACCTAAAATCTAAACCTAACCCCAAATCTAAACCTAAAATCTAAACCTAACCCCAAATCTAAACCTAACCCCAAATCTAAACCTAAAATCTAAACCTAACCCCAAATCTAAACCTTACCCCAAATATAAACCTAAAATCTAACCCTAACCCCAAATCTAAACCTAAAATCTAAACCTAACCCCAAATCTAAACCTAAAATCTACACCTAACCCCAAATCTAAACCTAAAATCTAAACCTAACCCCAAATCTAAACCTAAAATCCAAACCTAACCCCAAATCTAAACCTAAAATCTAAACCTAACCCCAAATCTAAACCTAAAATCTAAACCTAACCCCAAATCTAAACCTAACCCCAAATCTAAACCAAAAATCTAAACCTAACCCAAATCTAACCCTAACCCCAAATCTAAACCTAAAATCTAAACCTAACCCCAAATCTAAACCTAAAATCTAAACCTAACCCCAAGTCTAAACCTAACCCCAAATCTAAACCTAAAATCTAAACCTAACCCCAAATCTAAACCTAACCCCATATCTAAACCTAAAATCTAAACCTAACCCCAAATCTAAACCTAAAATCTAAACCTAACCCCAAATCTAAACCTTACCCCAAATATAAACCTGAAATCTAAACCTAACCCCAAATCTAAACCTAAAATCCAAACCTAACCCCAAATCTAAACCTAAAATCTAAACCTAACCCCAAATCTAAGCCTAAAATCTAAACCTAAAATCTAAACCTAACCCCAAATCTAAACCTAAAATCTAAACCTAACCGCAAATCTAAACCTAACCCCAAATCTAAACCTAACCCCAAATCTAAACCTAAAATCTAAACCTAACCCCAAATCTAAACCTAAAATCTAAACCTAACCCCAAAACTAAACCTAAAATCTAAACCTAACCCCAAATCTAAACCTAACCCCAAATCTAAACCTAAAATATAAACCTAACCCCAAATCTAAACCTAAAATCTAAACGTAACCCCAAATCTAAACCTAAAATCTAAACCTAACCCCAAATCTAAACCTAAAATCTAAACCTAACCCCAAATCTAAACCTTACCCCAAATATAAACCTAAAATCTAAACCTAATCCCAAATCTAAACCTAAAATCTAAACCTAACCCCAAATCTAAACCTAAAATCTAAACCTAACCCCAAATCTAAACGTAACCCCAAATCTAAACCTAAAATCTAAACCTAACCCCAAATCTTACCCCAAATCTAAACCTAACCCCAAATCTAAACCTAAAATCTAAACCTTACCCCAAATCTAAACCTAAAATCTAAACCTAACCCCAAATGTAAACCTTACCCCAAATCTAAACCTAAAATCTAAACCTAACCCCAAATCTAAACCT
Organism: Patagioenas fasciata; assembly: GCF_037038585.1. NCBI lineage: Eukaryota > Metazoa > Chordata > Aves > Columbiformes > Columbidae > Patagioenas > Patagioenas fasciata. Next base: position 112,281 of record NW_027288587.1, on the reverse strand, counting down.
AAAATCTAACCCTAACCCCAAATCTAAACCTAAAATCTAAACCTAACCCCAAATCTAAACCTAAAATCTAAACCTAACCCCAAATCTAAACCTAACCCCAAATATAAACCAAAAATCTAAACCTAACCCCAAATCTAAACCTAAAATCTAAACCTAACCCCAAATCTAAACCTAACCCCAAATCTAAACCTAAAATCTAAACCTAACCCCAAATCTAAACCTAAAAACTAAACCTAACCTCAAATCTAAAACTAACCACAAATCTAAACCAAAAATCTAAACCTAACCCCAAATCTAAACCTAACCCCATATCTAAACCTAAAATCTAAACCTAACCCCAAATCTAAACCAAAAATCTAAACCTAACCCCAAATCTAAACCTAACCCCAAATCTAAACCTAAAATCTAAACCTAATCCCAAATCTAAACCTTACCCCAAATATAAACCTAAAATCTAACCCTAACCCCAAATCTAAACCTAAAATCTAAACCTAACCCCAAATCTAAACCTAAAATCTAAACCTAAAATCTAAACCTAACCCCAAATCTAATCCTAAAATCTAAACCTAACCCCAAATCTAAACCTAACCCCAAATCTAAACCTAAAATCTAAACCTAACCCCAAATCTAAACCTTACCCCAAATATAAACCTAAAATCTAACCCTAACCCCAAATCTAAACCTAAAATCTAAACCTAACCCCAAATCTAAACCTAAAATCTACACCTAACCCCAAATCTAAACCTAAAATCTAAACCTAACCCCAAATCTAAACCTAACCCCAAATCTAAACCTAAAATCTAAACCTAACCCCAAATCTAAACCTAACCCCAAATCTAAACCTAAAATCTGAACCTAACCCCAAATATAACCTAACCCCAAATCTAAACCTAAAATCTAAACCTAACCCCAAATCTAAACCTAAAATCTAAACCTAACCCCAAATCTAAACCTAAAATCTAAACCTAACCCCAAATCTAAACCTAAAATCTAAACCTAACCCCAAATCTAAACCTTACCCCAAATATAAACCTAAAATCTAAACCTAACCCCAAATCTAAACCTAAAATCTAAACCTAACCCCAAATCTAAACCTAAAATCTAAACCTAACCCCAAATCTAAACCTAACCCCAAATCTAAACCTAAAATCTAAACCTAACCCCAAATCTAAACCTAAAATCTAAACCTAACCTCAAATCTAAACCTAACCCCAAATCTAAACCTAAAATCTAAACCTAACCCAAAATCTAAACCTAACTCCAAATCTAAACCTAAAATCTAAACCTAACCCCAAATCTAAACCTTACCCCAAATCTAAACCTAAAATCTAAACCTAACCCCAAATCTAAACCTAAAATCTAAACCTAACCCCAAATCTAAACCTAAAATCTAAACCTAACCCCAAATCTAAACCTAAAATCTAAACCTAACCCCAAATCTAAACCTAACCCCAAATCTAAACCAAAAATCTAAACCTAACCCCAAATCTAAACCTAAAATCTAAACCTAACCCCAAATCTAAACCTAACCCCAAATCTAAACCAAAAATCTAAACCTAACCCAAATCTAACCCTAACCCCAAATCTAAACCTAAAATCTAAACCTAACCCCAAATCTAAACCTAAAATCTAAACCTTACCCAAGTCTAAACCTAACCCCAAAACTAAACCTAAAATCTAAACCTAACCCCAAATCTAAACCTAACCCCATATCTAAACCTAAAATCTAAACCTAACCCCAAATCTAAACCAAAAATCTAAACCTAACCCCAAATCTAAACCTAACCCCAAAACTAAACCTAAAATCTAAACCTAACCCCAAATCTAAAGCTAACCCCAAATATAAACCTAAAATCTAAACCTAACCCCAAATCTAAACCTAAAATCTAAACCTAACCCCAAATCTAAACCTAAAATCTAAACCTAAAATCTAAACCTAACCCCAAATCTAAACCTAAAATCTAAACCTAACCCCAAATCTAAACCTAACCCCAAATCTAAACCTAAAATCTAAACCTAACCCCAAATCTAAACCTAACCCCAAATCTAAACCAAAAATCTAAACCTAACCCAAATCTAACCCTAACCCCAAATCTAAACCTAAAATCTAAACCTAACCCCAAATCTAAACCTAAAATCTAAACCTAACCTTAAGTCTAAACCTAACCCCAAATCTAAACCTAAAATCTAAACCTAACCCCAAATCTAAACCTAACCCCATATCTAAACCTAAAATCTAAACCTAACCCCAAATCTAAACCAAAAATCTAAACCTAACCCCAAATCTAAACCTAACCCCAAACCTAAACCTAAAATCTAAACCTAACCCCAAATCTAAACCTAAAATCTAAACCTAACCCCAAATCTAAACCTAAAATCTAAACCTAACCCCAAATCTAAACCTAAAATCTAAACCTAACCCCAAATCTAAACCTTACCCCAAATATAAACCTCAAATCTAAACCTAACCCCAAATCTAAACCTAAAATCCAAACCTAACCCCAAATCTAAACCTAAAATCTAAACCTAACCCCAAATCTAAGCCTAAAATCTAAACCTAAAATCTAAACCTAACCCCAAATCTAAACCTAAAATCTAAACCTAACCGCAAATCTAAACCTAACCCCAAATCTAAACCTAACCCCAAATCTAAACCTAAAATCTAAACCTAACCCCAAATCTAAACCTAAAATCTAAACCTAACCCCAAATCTAAACCTAAAATCTAAACCTAACCCCAAATCTAAACTTAACCCCAAATCTAAACCTAAAATATAAACCTAACCCCAAATCTAAACCTAAAATCTAAACCTAACCCCAAATCTAAACCTAAAATCTAAACCTAACCCCAAATCTAAACCTTACCCCAAATATAAACCTAAAATCTAAACCTAATCCCAAATCTAAACCTAAAATCTAAACCTAACCCCAAATCTAAACCTAAAATCTAAACCTAACCCCAAATCTAAACGTAACCCCAAATCTAAACCTAAAATCTAAACCTAACCCCAAATCTTATCGCAAATCTAAACCTAACCCCAAATCTAAACCTAAAATCTAAACCTAACCCCAAATCTAAACCTAAAATCTAAACCTAACCCCAAATGTAAACCTTACCCCAAATCTAAACCTAAAATCTAAACCTAACCCCAAATCTAAACCTAAAATCTAAACCTAACCCCAAATCTAAACCTAAAATCTAAACCTAACCCCAAGTCTAAACCTAACCCCAAATCTAAACCTAAAATCTAAACGTAACCCCAAATCTAAACCTAAAATCTAAACCTAACCCCAAATCTAAACCAAAAATCTAAACCTAAAATCTAAACCTAACCCCAAACCTAAACCTAAAATCTAAACCTAACCCCAAATCTAAACCTAAAATCTAAACCTAACCCCAAATCTAAAACTAACCCCAAATATAAACCAAAAATCTAAACCTAACCCCAAATCTAAACCTAACCCCATATCTAAACCTAAAATCTAAACCTAACCCCAAATCTAAACCAAAAATCTAAACCTAACCCCAAATCTAAACCTAACCCCAAACCTAAACCTAAAATGTAACCCTAATCCCAAATCTAAACCTTACCCCAAATATAAACCTAAAATCTAAACCTAACCCCAAATCTAAACCTAAAATCTAAACCTAACCCCAAATCTAAACCTGAAATCTAAACCTAACCCCAAATCTAAACCTAACCCCAAATCTAAACCTAAAATCTAAACCTAACCCCAAATCTAAACCTAACCCCAAATCTAAACCTAAAATCTAAACCTAACCCCAAATCTAAACCTAAAATCTAAACCTAACCCCAAATCTGAAACCCAAATCCAAACTTAAAATCTAAACCTAACCCCAAATCTAAACCTAAAATCTAAACCTAACCCCAAATCTAAACCTAAAATCTAAACCTAACCCCAAATCTAAACCTAAAATCTAAACCTAACCCCAAATCTAAACCTAAAATCCAAACTCTAACCCAAAATCTAAACCTAAAATCTAAACCTAACCCCAAATCTAAACCTAAAATCTAAACCTAAAATCTAAACCTAACCCCAAATCTAAACCTAAGCCCAAATCTAAACCTAAAATCTAAACCTAACCCCAAATCTAAACCTAACCCCAAATCTAAACCTAAAATCTAAACCTAACCCCAAATCTAAACCTAAAATCTAAACCTAACCCCAAATCTAAACCTAAAATCTAAACCTAACGCCAAATCTAAACTTAAAATCTAAACCTAACCCCAAATCTAAACCTAAAATCTAAACCTAACCCCAAATCTAAACCTAAAATCTAAACCTAAAATCTAAACCTAACCCCAAATCTAAACCTAAAATCTAAACCTAACCCCAAATCTAAACCTAACCCCAAATCTAAACCTAAAATATAAACCTAACCCCAAATCTAAACCTAAAATCTAAACCTAACCCCAAATCTAAACCTAAAATCTAAACCTAACCCCAAATCTAAACCTAAAATCTAAACCTAACCCCAAATCTAAACCTAAAATCTAAACCTAACCCCAAATCTAAACCTAACCCCAAATCTAAACCTAACCCCAAATCTAAACCTAAAATCTAAACCTAACCCCAAATCTAAACCTAAAATCTAAACCTAACCCCAAATCTAAACCTAACCCCAAATCTAAACCAAAAATCTAAACCTAACCCAAATCTAACCCTAACCCCAAATCTAAACCTAAAATCTAAACCTAACCCCAAATCTAAACCTAAAATCTAAACCTAACCCCAAGTCTAAACCTAACCCCAAAACTAAACCTAAAATCTAAACCTAACCCCAAATCTAAACCTAACCCCATATCTAAACCTAAAATCTAAACCTAACCCCAAATCTAAACCAAAAATCTAAACCTAACCCCAAATCTAAAACTAACCCCAAACCTAAACCTAAAATCTAAACCTAACCCCAAATCTAAACCTAACCCCAAATATAAACCTAAAATCTAAACCTAACCCCAAATCTAAACCTAAAATCTAAACCTAACCCCAAATCTAAACCTAAAATCTAAACCTAAAATCTAAACCTAACCCCAAATCTAAACCTAAAATCTAAACCTAACCCCAAATCTAAACCTAACCCCAAATCTAAACCTAAAATCTAAACCTAACCCCAAATCTAAACCTAACCCCAAATCTAAACCAAAAATCTAAACCTAACCCAAATCTAACCCTAACCCCAAATCTAAACCTAAAATCTAAACCTAACCCCAAATCTAAACCTAAAATCTAAACCTAACCCCAAGTCTAAACCTAACCCCAAATCTAAATCTAAAATCTAAACCTAACCCCAAATCTAAACCTAACCCCATATCTAAACCTAAAATCTAAACCTAACCCCAAATCTAAACCTAAAATCTAAACCTAACCCCAAATCTAAACCTTACCCCAAATATAAACCTCAAATCTAAACCTAACCCCAAATCTAAACCTAAAATCCAAACCTAACCCCAAATCTAAACCTAAAATCTAAACCTAACCCCAAATCTAAGCCTAAAATCTAAACCTAAAATCTAAACCTAACCCCAAATCTAAACCTAAAATCTAAACCTAACCGCAAATCTAAACCTAACCCCAAATCTAAACCTAACCCCAAATCTAAACCTAAAATCTAAACCTAACCCCAAATCTAAACCTAAAATCTAAACCTAACCCCAAATCTAAACCTAAAATCTAAACCTAACCCCAAATCTAAACCTAACCCCAAATCTAAACCTAAAATATAAACCTAACCCCAAATCTAAACCTAAAATCTAAACGTAACCCCAAATCTAAACCTAAAATCTAAACCTAACCCCAAATCTAAACCTAAAATCTAAACCTAACCTCAAATCTAAACCTTACCCCAAATATAAACCTAAAATCTTAACCTAATCCCAAATCTAAACCTAAAATCTAAACCTAACCCCAAATCTAAACCTAAAATCTAAACCTAACCCCAAATCTAAACGTAACCCCAAATCTAAACCTAAAATCTAAACCTAACCCCAAATCTTACCCCAAATCTAAACCTAACCCCAAATCTAAACCTAAAATCTAAACCTAACCCCAAATCTAAACCTAAAATCTAAACCTAACCCCAAATGTAAACCTTACCCCAAATCTAAACCTAAAATCTAAACCTAACCCCAAATCTAAACCTAAAATCTAAACCTAACCCCAAATCTAAACCTAAAATCTAAACCTAACCCCAAATCTAAACCTAAAATCTAAACCTAACCCCAAATCTAAAACTAACCCCAAATATAAACCAAAAATCTAAACCTAACCCCAAATCTAAACCTAAAATCTAAACCTAACCCCAAATCTAAACCTAACCCCAAATCTAAACCTAAAATCTAAACCTAACCCCAAATCTAAACCTAAAAACTAAACCTAACCCCAAATCTAAAACTAACCCCAAATCTAAACCAAAAATCTAAACCTAACCCCAAATCTAAACCTAACCCCATATCTAAACCTAAAATCTAAACCTAACCCCAAATCTAAACCAAAAATCTAAACCTAACCCCAAATCTAAACCTAACCCCAAACCTAAACCTAAAATCTAAACCTAATCCCAAATCTAAACCTTACCCCAAATATAAACCTAAAATCTAAACCTAACCCCAAATCTAAACCTAAAATCTAAACCTAACCCCAAATCTAAACCTAAAATCTAAACCTAAAATCTAAACCTAACCCCAAATCTAAACCTAAAATCTAAACCTAACCCCAAATCTAAACCTAACCCCAAATCTAAACCTAAAATCTAAACCTAACCCCAAATCTAAACCTAACCCCAAATCTAAACCTAAAATCTAAACCTAACCCCAAATCTAAACCTAAAATCTAAACCTAACCCCAAATCTAAACCTAAAATCTAAACCTAAAATCTAAACCTAACCCCAAATCTAAACCTGAAATCTAAACCTGACCCCAAATCTAAACCTAACCCCAAATCTAAACCTAAAATCTAAACCTAACCCCAAATCTAAACCTAACCCCATATCTAAACCTAAAATCTAAACCTAACCCCAAATCTAAACCAAAAATCTAAACCTAACCCCAAATCTAAACCTAACCCCAAACCTAAACCTAAAATCTAAACCTAACCCCAAATCTAAACCTAACCCCAAATATAAACCTAAAATCTAAACCTAACCCCAAATCTAAACCTAAAATCTAAACCTAACCCCAAATCTAAACCTAAAATCTAAACCTAAAATCTAAACCTAACCCCAAATCTAAACCTAAAATCTAAACCTAACCCCAAATCTAAACCTAACCCCAAATCTAAACCTAAAATCTAAACCTAACCCCAAATCTAAACCTAACCCCAAATCTAAACCAAAAATCTAAACCTAACCCAAATCTAACCCTAACCCCAAATCTAAACCTAAAATCTAAACCTAACCCCAAATCTAAACCTAAAATCTAAACCTAACCCCAAATCTAAACCTAAAATCTAAACCTAACCTCAAATCTAAACCTAACCCCAAATCTAAACCTAAAATCTAAACCTAAAATCTAAACCTAACCCCAAATCTAAACCTAAAATCTAAACCTAACCCCAAATCTAAACCTAACCCCAAATCTAAACCTAAAATCTAAACCTAACCCCAAATCTAAACCTAACCCCAAACCTAAACCTAAAATCTAAACCTAACCCCAAATCTAAACCTAACCCCAAATATAAACCTAAAATCTAAACCTAACCCCAAATCTAAACCTAAAATCTAAACCTAACCCCAAATCTAAACCTAAAATCTAAACCTAAAATCTAAACCTAACCCCAAATCTAAACCTAAAATCTAAACCTAACCCCAAATCTAAACCTAACCCCAAATCTAAACCTAAAAACTAAACCTAACCCCAAATCTAAAACTAACCCCAAATCTAAACCAAAAATCTAAACCTAACCCCAAATCTAAACCTAACCCCATATCTAAACCTAAAATCTAAACCTAACCCCAAATCTAAACCAAAAATCTAAACCTAACCCCAAATCTAAACCTAACCCCAAACCTAAACCTAAAATCTAAACCTAATCCCAAATCTAAACCTTACCCCAAATCTAAACCTAAAATCTAAACCTAACCCCAAATCTAAACCTAAAATCTAAACCTAACCCCAAATCTAAACCTGAAATCTAAACCTAACCCCAAATCTAAACCTAAAATCTAAACCTAACCCCAAATCTAAACCTAACCCCAAATCTAAACCTAAAATCTAAACCTAACCCCAAATCTAAACCTAAAATCTAAACCTAACCCCAAATCTGAAACCCAAATCCAAACTTAAAATCTAAACCTAACCCCAAATCTAAACCTAAAATCTAAACCTAACCCCAAATCTAAACCTAAAATCTAAACCTAACCCCAAATCTAAACCTAAAATCTAAACCTAACCCCAAATCTAAACCTAAAATCCAAACTCTAACCCAAAATCTAAACCTAAAATCTAAACCTAACCCCAAATCTAAACCTAAAATCTAAACCTAAAATCTAAACCTAACCCCAAATCTAAACCTAAGCCCAAATCTAAACCTAAAATCTAAACCTAACCCCAAATCTAAACCTAACCCCAAATCTAAACCTAAAATCTAAACCTAACCCCAAATCTAAACCTAAAATCTAAACCTAACCCCAAATCTAAACCTAAAATCTAAACCTAACGCCAAATCTAAACTTAAAATCTAAACCTAACCCCAAATCTAAACCTAAAATCTAAACCTAACCCCAAATCTAAACCTAAAATCTAAACCTAAAATCTAAACCTAACCCCAAATCTAAACCTAAAATCTAAACCTAACCCCAAATCTAAACCTAACCCCAAATCTAAACCTAAAATATAAACCTAACCCCAAATCTAAACCTAAAATCTAAACCTAACCCCAAATCTAAACCTAAAATCTAAACCTAACCCCAAATCTAAACCTAAAATCTAAACCTAACCCCAAATCTAAACCTAAAATCTAAACCTAACCCCAAATCTAAACCTAACCCCAAATCTAAACCTAAAATCTAAACCTAACCCCAAATCTAAACCTAAAATCTAAACCTAACCCCAAATCTAAACCTAACCCCAAATCTAAACCAAAAATCTAAACCTAACCCAAATCTAACCCTAACCCCAAATCTAAACCTAAAATCTAAACCTAACCCCAAATCTAAACCTAAAATCTAAACCTAACCCCAAGTCTAAACCTAACCCCAAAACTAAACCTAAAATCTAAACCTAACCCCAAATCTAAACCTAACCCCATATCTAAACCTAAAATCTAAACCTAACCCCAAATCTAAACCAAAAATCTAAACCTAACCCCAAATCTAAACCTAACCCCAAACCTAAACCTAAAATCTAAACCTAACCCCAAATCTAAACCTAACCCCAAATCTAAACCTAAAATCTAAACCTAACCCCAAATCTAAACCTAAAATCTAAACCTAACCCCAAATCTAAACCTAAAATCTAAACCTAAAATCTAAACCTAACCCCAAATCTAAACCTAAAATCTAAACCTAACCCCAAATCTAAACCTAACCCCAAATCTAAACCTAAAATCTAAACCTAACCCCAAATCTAAACCTAAAATCTAAACCTAACCCCAAATCTAAACCTAACCCCAAATCTAAACCAAAAATCTAAACCTAACCCAAATCTAACCCTAACCCCAAATCTAAACCTAAAATCTAAACCTAACCCCAAATCTAAACCTAAAATCTAAACCTAACCCCAAGTCTAAACCTAACCCCAAATCTAAATCTAAAATCTAAACCTAACCCCAAATCTAAACCTAACCCCATATCTAAACCTAAAATCTAAACCTAACCCCAAATCTAAACCTAAAATCTAAACCTAACCCCAAATCTAAACCTTACCCCAAATATAAACCTCAAATCTAAACCTAACCCCAAATCTAAACCTAAAATCCAAACCTAACCCCAAATCTAAACCTAAAATCTAAACCTAACCCCAAATCTAAGCCTAAAATCTAAACCTAAAATCTAAACCTAACCCCAAATCTAAACCTAAAATCTAAACATAACCGCAAATCTAAACCTAACCCCAAATCTAAACCTAACCCCAAATCTAAACCTAAAATCTAAACCTAACCCCAAATCTAAACCTAAAATCTAAACCTAACCCCAAATCTAAACCTAAAATCTAAACCTAACCCCAAATCTAAACCTAAAATATAAACCTAACCCCAAATCTAAACCTAAAATCTAAACGTAACCCCAAATCTAAACCTAAAATCTAAACCTAACCCCAAATCTAAACCTAAAATCTAAACCTAACCTCAAATCTAAACCTTACCCCAAATATAAACCTAAAATCTAAACCTAATCCCAAATCTAAACCTAAAATCTAAACCTAACCCCAAATCTAAACCTAAAATCTAAACCTAACCCCAAATCTAAACGTAACCCCAAATCTAAACCTAAAATCTAAACCTAACCCCAAATCTTACCCCAAATCTAAACCTAACTCCAAATCTAAACCTAAAATCTAAACCTAACCCCAAATCTAAACCTAAAATCTAAACCTAACCCCAAATGTAAACCTTACCCCAAATCTAAACCTAAAATCTAAACCTAACCCCAAATCTAAACCTAAAATCTAAACCTAACCCCAAATCTAAACCTAAAATCTAAACCTAACCCCAAATCTAAACCTAAAATCTAAACCTAACCCCAAATCTAAAACTAACCCCAAATATAAACCAAAAATCTAAACCTAACCCCAAATCTAAACCTAAAATCTAAACCTAACCCCAAATCTAAACCTAACCCCAAATCTAAACCTAAAATCTAAACCTAACCCCAAATCTAAACCTAAAAACTAAACCTAACCCCAAATCTAAAACTAACCCCAAATCTAAACCAAAAATCTAAACCTAACCCCAAATCTAAACCTAACCCCATATCTAAACCTAAAATCTAAACCTAACCCCAAATCTAAACCAAAAATCTAAACCTAACCCCAAATCTAAACCTAACCCCAAACCTAAACCTAAAATCTAAAACTAATCCCAAATCTAAACCTTACCCCAAATATAAACCTAAAATCTAAACCTAACCCCAAATCTAAACCTAAAATCTAAACCTAACCCCAAATCTAAACCTAAAATCTAAACCTAAAATCTAAACCTAACCCCAAATCTAAACCTAAAATCTAAACCTAACCCCAAATCTAAACCTAAAATCTAAACCTAACCCCAAATCTAAACCTAACCCCAAATCTAAACCTAAAATCTAAACCTAACCCCAAATCTAAACCTAAAACCTAAACCTAACCCCAAATCTAAACCTAAAATCTAAACCTAAAATCTAAACCTAACCCCAAATCTAAACCTGAAATCTAAACCTGACCCCAAATCTAAACCTAACCCCAAATCTAAACCTAAAATCTAAACCTAACCCCAAATCTAAACCTAACCCCATATCTAAACCTAAAATCTAAACCTAACCCCAAATCTAAACCAAAAATCTAAACCTAACCCCAAATCTAAACCTAACCCCAAACCTAAACCTAAAATCTAAACCTAACCCCAAATCTAAACCTAACCCCAAATATAAACCTAAAATCTAAACCTAACCCCAAATCTAAACCTAAAATCTAAACCTAACCCCAAATCTAAACCTAAAATCTAAACCTAACCCCAAATCTAAACCTAACCCCAAATCTAAACCTAAAATCTAAACCTAACCCCAAATCTAAACCTAAAAACTAAACCTAACCCCAAATCTAAAACTAACCCCAAATCTAAACCAAAAATCTAAACCTAACCCCAAATCTAAACCTAACCCCATATCTAAACCTAAAATCTAAACCTAACCCCAAATCTAAACCAAAAATCTAAACCTAACCCCAAATCTAAACCTAACCCCAAACCTAAACCTAAAATCTAAACCTAATCCCAAATCTAAACCTTACCCCAAATATAAACCTAAAATCTAAACCTAACCCCAAATCTAAACCTAAAATCTAAACCTAACCCCAAATCTAAACCTAAAATCTAAACCTAACCCCAAATCTAAACCTAAAATCTAAACCTAACCCCAAATCTAAAACTAACCCCAAATCTAAACCTAAAATCTAAACCTAACCCCAAATCTAAACCTAAAATCTAAACCTAACCCCAAATCTAAACCTAACCCCAAATCTAAACCTAAAATCTAAACCTAACCCCAAATCTAAACCTAAAAACTAAACCTAACCCCAAATCTAAAACTAACCCCAAATCTAAACCAAAAATCTAAACCTAACCCCAAATCTAAACCTAACCCCATATCTAAACCTAAAATCTAAACCTAACCCCAAATCTAAACCAAAAATCTAAACCTAACCCCAAATCTAAACCTAACCCCAAACCTAAACCTAAAATCTAAACCTAATCCCAAATCTAAACCTTACCCCAAATATAAACCTAAAATCTAAACCTAACCCCAAATCTAAACCTAAAATCTAAACCTAACCCCAAATCTAAACCTAAAATCTAAACCTAAAATCTAAACCTAACCCCAAATCTAAACCTAAAATCTAAACCTAACCCCAAATCTAAACCTAACCCCAAATCTAAACCTAAAATCTAAACCTAACCCCAAATCTAAACCTAACCCCAAATCTAAACCTAAAATCTAAACCTAACCCCAAATCTAAACCTAAAATCTAAACCTAACCCCAAATCTAAACCTAAAATCTAAACCTAAAATCTAAACGTAACCCCAAATCTAAACCTGAAATCTAAACCTGACCCCAAATCTAAACCTAACCCCAAATCTAAACCTAAAATCTAAACCTAACCCCAAATCTAAACCTAACCCCATATCTAAACCTAAAATCTAAACCTAACCCCAAATCTAAACCTAACCCCAAACCTAAACCTAAAATCTAAACCTAACCCCAAATCTAAACCTAACCCCAAATATAAACCTAAAATCTAAACCTAACCCCAAATCTAAACCTAAAATCTAAACCTAACCCCAAATCTAAACCTAAAATCTAAACCTAAAATCTAAACCTAACCCCAAATCTAAACCTAAAATCTAAACCTAACCCCAAATCTAAACCTAACCCCAAATCTAAACCTAAAATCTAAACCTAACCCCAAATCTAAACCTAAAATCTAAACCTAAAATCTAAACCTAACCCCAAATCTAAACCTGAAATCTAAACCTGACCCCAAATCTAAACCTAACCCCAAATCTAAACCTAAAATCTAAACCTAACCCCAAATCTAAACCTAACCCCATATCTAAACCTAAAATCTAAACCTAACCCCAAATCTAAACCTAAAATCTAAACCTAACCCCAAATCTAAACCTAACCCCAAACCTAAACCTAAAATCTAAACCTAACCCCAAATCTAAACCTAACCCCAAATATAAACCTAAAATCTAAACCTAACCCCAAATCTAAACCTAAAATCTAAACCTAACCCCAAATCTAAACCTAAAATCTAAACCTAAAATCTAAACCTAACCCCAAATCTAAACCTAAAATCTAAACCTAACCCCAAATCTAAACCTTACCCCAAATCTAAACCTAAAATCTAAACCTAACCCCAAATCTAAACCTAACCCCAAATCTAAACCAAAAATCTAAACCTAACCCAAATCTAACCCTAACCCCAAATCTAAACCTAAAATCTAAACCTAACCCCAAATCTAAACCTAAAATCTAAACCTAACCCCAAATCTAAACCTAAAATCTAAACCTAACCTCAAATCTAAACCTAACCCCAAATCTAAACCTAAAATCTAAACCTAAAATCTAAACCTAACCCCAAATGTAAACCTAAAATCTAAACCTAACCCCAAATCTAAACCTAACCCCAAATCTAAACCTAAAATCTAAACCTAACCCCAAATCTAAACCTAACCCCAAACCTAAACCTAAAATCTAAACCTAACCCCAAATCTAAACCTAACCCCAAATATAAACCTAAAATCTAAACCTAACCCCAAATCTAAACCTAAAATCTAAACCTAACCCCAAATCTAAACCTAAAATCTAAACCTAAAATCTAAACCTAACCCCAAATCTAAACCTAAAATCTAAACCTAACCCCAAATCTAAACCTAACCCCAAATCTAAACCTAAAATCTAAAGCTAACCCCAAATCTAAACCTAACCCCAAATCTAAACCAAAAATCTAAACCTAACCCAAATCTAACCCTAACCCCAAATCTAAACCTAAAATCTAAACCTAACCCCAAATCTAAACCTAAAATCTAAACCTAACCCCAAATCTAAACCTAAAATCTAAATCTAACCTCAAATCTAAACCTAACCCCAAATCTAAACCTAAAATCTAAACCTAAAATCTAAACCTAACCCCAAATCTAAACCTAAAATCTAAACCTAACCCCAAATCTAAACCTAACCCCAAATCTAAACCTAAAATCTAAACCTAACCCCAAATCTAAACCTAACCCCAAATCTAAACCTAAAATCTAAACCTAACCCCAAATCTAAACCTAAAATCTAAACCTAACCCCAAATCTAAACCTAACCCCAAATCTAAACCTAACCCCAAATCTAAACCTAAAATCTAAACCTAACCCCAAATCTAAACCTAAAATCTAAACCTAACCCCAAATCTAAACCTAACCCCAAATCTAAACCAAAAATCTAAACCTAAACCAAATCTAACCCTAACCCCAAATCTAAACCTAAAATCTAAACCTAACCCCAAATCTAAACCTAAAATCTAAACCTAACCCCAAGTCTAAACCTAACCCCAAAACTAAACCTAAAATCTAAACCTAACCCCAAATCTAAACCTAACCCCATATCTAAACCTAAAATCTAAACCTAACCCCAAATCTAAACCAAAAATCTAAACCTAACCCCAAATCTAAACCTAACCCCAAACCTAAACCTAAAATCTAAACCTAACCCCAAATCTAAACCTAACCCCAAATATAAACCTAAAATCTAAACCTAACCCCAAATCTAAACCTAAAATCTAAACCTAACCCCAAATCTAAACCTAAAATCTAAACCTAAAATCTAAACCTAACCCCAAATCTAAACCTAAAATCTAAACCTAACCCCAAATCTAAACCTAACCCCAAATCTAAACCTAAAATCTAAACCTAACCCCAAATCTAAACCTAACCCCAAATCTAAACCAAAAATCTAAACCTAACCCAAATCTAACCCTAACCCCAAATCTAAACCTAAAATCTAAACCTAACCCCAAATCTAAACCTAAAATCTAAACCTAACCCCAAGTCTAAACCTAACCCCAAATCTAAATCTAAAATCTAAACCTAACCCCAAATCTAAACCTAAAATCTAAACCTAACCCCAAATCTAAACCTTACCCCAAATATAAACCTCAAATCTAAACCTAACCCCAAATCTAAACCTAAAATCCAAACCTAACCCCAAATCTAAACCTAAAATCTAAACCTAACCCCAAATCTAAGCCTAAAATCTAAACCTAAAATCTAAACCTAACCCCAAATCTAAACCTAAAATCTAAACCTAACCGCAAATCTAAACCTAACCCCAAATCTAAACCTAACCCCAAATCTAAACCTAAAATCTAAACCTAACCCCAAATCTAAACCTAAAATCTAAACCTAACCCCAAATCTAAACCTAAAATCTAAACCTAACCCCAAATCTAAACCTAACCCCAAATCTAAACCTAAAATATAAACCTAACCCCAAATCTAAACCTAAAATCTAAACGTAACCCCAAATCTAAACCTAAAATCTAAACCTAACCCCAAATCTAAACCTAAAATCTAAACCTAACCTCAAATCTAAACCTTACCCCAAATATAAACCTAAAATCTAAACCTAATCCCAAATCTAAACCTAAAATCTAAACCTAACCCCAAATCTAAACCTAAAATCTAAACCTAACCCCAAATCTAAACGTAACCCCAAATCTAAACCTAAAATCTAAACCTAACCCCAAATCTTACCCCAAATCTAAACCTAACCCCAAATCTAAACCTAAAATCTAAACCTAACCCCAAATCTAAACCTAAAATCTAAACCTAACCCCAAATGTAAACCTTACCCCAAATCTAAACCTAAAATCTAAACCTAACCCCAAATCTAAACCTAAAATCTAAACCTAACCCCAAATCTAAACCTAAAATCTAAACCTAACCCCAAATCTAAACCTAAAATCTAAACCTAACCCCAAATCTAAAACTAACCCCAAATATAAACCAAAAATCTAAACCTAACCCCAAATCTAAACCTAAAATCTAAACCTAACCCCAAATCTAAACCTAACCCCAAATCTAAACCTAAAATCTAAACCTAACCCCAAATCTAAACCTAACCCCAAATCTAAACCTAAAATCTAAACCTAACCCCAAATCTAAACCTAACCCCAAATCTAAACCTAAAATCTAAACCTAACCCCAAATCTAAACCTAAAATCTAAACCTAACCCCAAATCTAAACCTAAAATCTAAACCTAAAATCTAAACCTAACCCCAAATCTAAACCTGAAATCTAAACCTGACCCCAAATCTAAACCTAACCCCAAAACTAAACCTAAAATCTAAACCTAACCCCAAATCTAAACCTAACCCCATATCTAAACCTAAAATCTAAACCTAACCCCAAATCTAAACCAAAAATCTAAACCTAACCCCAAATCTAAACCTAACCCCAAACCTAAACCTAAAATCTAAACCTAACCCCAAATCTAAACCTAACCCCAAATATAAACGTAAAATCTAAACCTAACCCCAAATCTAAACCTAAAATCTAAACCTAACCCCAAATCTAAACCTAAAATCTAAACCTAAAATCTAAACCTAACCCCAAATCTAAACCTAAAATCTAAACCTAACCCCAAATCTAAACCTAACCCCAAATCTAAACCTAAAATCTAAACCTAACCCCAAATCTAAACCTAACCCCAAATCTAAACCAAAAATCTAAACCTAACCCAAATCTAACCCTAACCCCAAATCTAAACCTAAAATCTAAACCTAACCCCAAATCTAAACCTAAAATCTAAACCTAACCCCAAATCTAAACCTAAAATCTAAACCTAACCTCAAATCTAAACCTAACCCCAAATCTAAACCTAAAATCTAAACCTAAAATCTAAACCTAACCCCAAATCTAAACCTAAAATCTAAACCTAACCCCAAATCTAAACCTAACCCCAAATCTAAAGCTAAAATCTAAACCTAACCCCAAATCTAAACCTAAAATCTAAACCTAACCCCAAATCTAAACCTAAAATCTAAACCTAAAATCTAAACCTAACCCCAAATCTAAACCTGAAATCTAAACCTGACCCCAAATCTAAACCTAACCCCATATCTAAACCTAAAATCTAAACCTAACCCCAAATCTAAACCAAAAATCTAAACCTAACCCCAAATCTAAACCTAACCCCAAACCTAAACCTAAAATCTAAACCTAATCCCAAATCTAAACCTTACCCCAAATATAAACCTAAAATCTAAACCTAACCCCAAATCTAAACCTAAAATCTAAACCTAACCCCAAATCTAAACCTAAAATCTAAACCTAAAATCTAAACCTAACCCCAAATCTAAACCTAAAATCTAAACCTAACCCCAAATCTAAACCTAACCCCAAATCTAAACCTAAAATCTAAACCTAACCCCAAATCTAAACCTAACCCCAAATCTAAACCTAAAATCTAAACCTAACCCCAAATCTAAACCTAAAATCTAAACCTAACCCCAAATCTAAACCTAAAATCTAAACCTAAAATCTAAACCTAACCCCAAATCTAAACCTGAAATCTAAACCTGACCCCAAATCTAAACCTAACCCCAAAACTAAACCTAAAATCTAAACCTAACCCCAAATCTAAACCTAACCCCATATCTAAACCTAAAATCTAAACCTAACCCCAAATCTAAACCAAAAATTTAAACCTAACCCCAAATCTAAACCTAACCCCAAACCTAAACCTAAAATCTAAACCTAACCCCAAATCTAAACCTAACCCCAAATATAAACCTAAAATCTAAACCTAACCCCAAATCTAAACCTAAAATCTAAACCTAACCCCAAATCTAAACCTAAAATCTAAAACCTAAAATCTAAACCTAACCCCAAATCTAAACCTAAAATCTAAACCTAACCCCAAATCTAAACCTAACCCCAAATCTAAACCTAAAATCTAAACCTAACCCCAAATCTAAACCTAACCCCAAATCTAAACCAAAAATCTAAACCTAACCCAAATCTAACCCTAACCCCAAATCTAAACCTAAAATCTAAACCTAACCCCAAATCTAAACCTAAAATCTAAACCTAACCCCAAATCTAAACCTAAAATCTAAACCTAACCTCAAATCTATACCTAACCCCAAATCTAAACCTAAAATCTAAACCTAAAATCTAAACCTAACCCCAAATCTAAACCTAAAATCTAAACCTAACCCCAAATCTAAACCTAACCCCAAATCTAAACCTAAAATCTAAACCTAACCCCAAATCTAAACCTAACCCCAAATCTAAACCTAAAATCTAAACCTACCCCCAAATCTAAACCTAAAATCTAAACCTAACCCCAAATCTAAACCTAAAATCTAAACCTAAAATCTAAACCTAACCCCAAATCTAAACCTGAAATCTAAACCTGACCCCAAATCTAAACCTAACCCCAAAACTAAACCTAAAATCTAAACCTAACCCCAAATCTAAACCTAACCCCATATCTAAACCTAAAATCTAAACCTAACCCCAAATCTAAACCAAAAATCTAAACCTAACCCCAAATCTAAACCTAACCCCAAACCTAAACCTAAAATCTAAACCTAACCCCAAATCTAAACCTAACCCCAAATATAAACCTAAAATCTAAACCTAACCCCAAATCTAAACCTAAAATCTAAACCTAACCCCAAATCTAAACCTAAAATCTAAACCTAAAATCTAAACCTAACCCCAAATCTAAACCTAAAATCTAAACCTAACCCCAAATCTAAACCTAACCCCAAATCTAAACCTAAAATCTAAACCTAACCCCAAATCTAAACCTAACCCCAAATCTAAACCAAAAATCTAAACCTAACCCAAATCTAACCCTAACCCCAAATCTAAACCTAAAATCTAAACCTAACCCCAAATCTAAACCTAAAATCTAAACCTAACCCCAAGTCTAAACCTAACCCCAAATCTAAATCTAAAATCTAAACCTAACCCCAAGTCTAAACCTAACCCCATATCTAAACCTAAAATCTAAACCTAACCCCAAATCTAAACCTAAAATCTAAACCTAACCCCAAATCTAAACCTTACCCCAAATATAAACCTCAAATCTAAACCTAACCCCAAATCTAAACCTAAAATCCAAACCTAACCCCAAATCTAAACCTAAAATCTAAACCTAACCCCAAATCTAAGCCTAAAATCTAAACCTAAAATCTAAACCTAACCCCAAATCTAAACCTAAAATCTAAACCTAACCGCAAATCTAAACCCCAAATCTAAACCTAACCCCAAATCTAAACCTAAAATCTAAACCTAACCCCAAATCTAAACCTAACCCCAAATCTAAACCAAAAATCTAAACCTAACACCAAATCTAAACCTAACCCCAAATCTAAACCTAAAATATAAACCTAACCCCAAATCTAAACCTAAAATCTAAACGTAACCCCAAATCTAAACCTAAAATCTAAACCTAACCCCAAATCTAAACCTAAAATCTAAACCTAACCCCAAATCTAAACCTTACCCCAAATATAAACCTAAAATCTAAACCTAATCCCAAATCTAAACCTAAAATCTAAACCTAACCCCAAATCTAAACCTAAAATCTAAACCTAACCCCAAATCTAAACGTAACCCCAAATCTAAACCTAAAATCTAAACCTAACCCCAAATCTTACCCCAAATCTAAACCTAACCCGAAATCTAAACCTAAAATCTAAACCTAACCCCAAATCTAAACCTAAAATCTAAACCTAACCCCAAATGTAAACCTTACCCTAAATCTAAACCTAAAATCTAAACCTAATCCCAAATCTAAACCTAAAATCTAAACATAACCCCAAATCTAAACCTAAAATCTAAACCTAACCCCAAATCTAAACCTAAAATCTAAACCTAACCCCAAATCTAAAACTAACCCCAAATATAAACCAAAAATCTAAACCTAACCCCAAATCTAAACCTAAAATCTAAACCTAACCCCAAATCTAAACCTAACCCCAAATCTAAACCTAAAATCTAAACCTAACCCCAAATCTAAACCTAAAAACTAAACCTAACCCCAAATCTAAAACTAACCCCAAATCTAAACCAAAAATCTAAACCTAACCCCAAATCTAAACATAACCCCATATCTAAACCTAAAATCTAAACCTAACCCCAAATCTAAACCAAAAATCTAAACCTAACCCCAAATCTAAACCTAACCCCAAACCTAAACCTAAAATCTAAACCTAATCCCAAATCTAAACCTTACCCCAAATATAAACCTAAAATCTAAACCTAACCCCAAATCTAAACCTAACCCCAAATCTAAACCTAAAATCTAAACCTAACCCCAAATCTAAACCTAAAATCTAAACCTAAAATCTAAACCTAACCCCAAATCTAAACCTAAAATCTAAACCTAACCCCAAATCTAAACCTAACCCCAAATCTAAACCTAAAATCTAAACCTAACCCCAAATCTAAACCTAACCCCAAATCTAAACCTAAAATCTAAACCTAACCCCAAATCTAAACCTAAAATCTAAACCTAACCCCAAATCTAAACCTAAAATCTAAACCTAAAATCTAAACCTAACCCCAAATCTAAACCTGAAATCTAAACCTGACCCCAAATCTAAACCTAACCCCAAATCTAAACCTAAAATCTAAACCTAACCCCAAATCTAAACCTAAAATCTAAACCTAACCCCAAATCTAAACCTTACCCCAAATCTAAACCTAAAATCTAAACCTAACCCCAAATCTAAACCAAAAATCTAAACCTAACCCCAAATCTAAACCTAACCCCAAACCTAAACCTAAAATCTAAACCTAACCCCAAATCTAAACCTAAAATCTAAACCTAACCCCAAATCTAAACCTAAAATCTAAACCTAACCCCAAATCTAAACCTTACCCCAAATATAAACCTCAAATCTAAACCTAACCCCAAATCTAAACCTAAAATCCAAACCTAACCCCAAATCTAAACCTAAAATCTAAACCTAACCCCAAATCTAAGCCTAAAATCTAAACCTAAAATCTAAACCTAACCCCAAATCTAAACCTAAAATCTAAACCTAACCGCAAATCTAAAACTAACCCCAAATCTAAACCTAACCCCAAATCTAAACCTAAAATCTAAACCTAACCCCAAATCTAAACCTAAAATCTAAACCTAACCCCAAATCTAAACCTAACCCCAAATCTAAACCTAAAATATAAACCTAACCCCAAATCTAAACCTAAAATCTAAACCTAACCCCAAATCTAAACCTAAAATCTAAACCTAACCCCAAATCTAAACCTAAAATCTAAACCTAACCCCAAATCTAAACCTTACCCCAAATATAAACCTAAAATCTAAACCTAATCCCAAATCTAAACCTAAAATCTAAACCTAACCCAAATCTAAACCTAAAATCTAAACCTAACCCCAAATCTAAACGTAACCCCAAATCTAAACCTAAAATCTAAACCTAACCCCAAATCTTACCCCAAATCTAAACCTAACCCCAAATCTAAACCTAAAATCTAAACCTAACCCCAAATCTAAACCTAAAATCTAAACCTAACCCCAAATGTAAACCTTACCCCAAATCTAAACCTAAAATCTAAACCTAACCCCAAATCTAAACCTAAAATCTAAACCTAACCCCAAATCTAAACCTAAAATCTAAACCTAACCCCAAATCTAAACCTAAAATCTAAACCTAACCCCAAATCTAAACCTAACCCCAAATCTAAACCTAAAATCTAAACCTAACCCCAAATCTAAACCTAACCCCAAATCTAAACCTAAAATCTAAACCTAACCCCAAATCTAAACCTAAAAACTAAACCTAACCCCAAATCTAAAACTAACCCCAAATCTAAACCAAAAATCTAAACCTAACCCCAAATCTAAACCTAACCCCATATCTAAACCTAAAATCTAAACCTAACCCCAAATCTAAACCAAAAATCTAAACCTAACCCCAAATCTAAACCTAACCCCAAACCTAAACCTAAAATCTAAACCTAATCCCAAATCTAAACCTTACCCCAAATATAAACCTAAAATCTAAACGTAACCCCAAATCTAAACCTAAAATCTAAACCTAACCCCAAATCTTACCCCAAATCTAAATCTAACCCCAAATCTAAACCTAAAATCTAAACCTAACCCCAAATCTAAACCTAAAATCTAAACCTAACCCCAAATGTAAACCTTACCCCAAATCTAAACCTAAAATCTAAACCTAACCCCAAATCTAAACCTAAAATCTAAACCTAACCCCAAATCTAAACCTAAAATCTAAACCTAACCCCAAATCTAAACCTAAAATCTAAACCTAACCCCAAATCTAAAACTAACCCCAAATCTAAACCTAAAATCTAAACCTAACCCCAAATCTAAACCTAAAATCTAAACCTAACCCCAAATCTAAACCTAAAAACTAAACCTAACCCCAAATCTAAAACTAACCCCAAATCTAAACCAAAAATCTAAACCTAACCCCAAATCTAAACCTAACCCCATATCTAAACCTAAAATCTAAACCTAACCCCAAATCTAAACCAAAAATCTAAACCTAACCCAAATCTAACCCTAACCCCAAATCTAAACCTAAAATCTAAACCTAACCCCAAATCTAAACCTAAAATCTAAACCTAACCCCAAATCTAAACCTAAAATCTAAACCTAACCTCAAATCTATACCTAACCCCAAATCTAAACCTAAAATCTAAACCTAAAATCTAAACCTAACCCCAAATCTAAACCTAAAATCTAAACCTAACCCCAAATCTAAACCTAACCCCAAATCTAAACCTAAAATCTAAACCTAACCCCAAATCTAAACCTAACCCCAAATCTAAACCTAAAATCTAAACCTACCCCCAAATCTAAACCTAAAATCTAAACCTAACCCCAAATCTAAACCTAAAATCTAAACCTAAAATCTAAACCTAACCCCAAATCTAAACCTGAAATCTAAACCTGACCCCAAATCTAAACCTAACCCCAAAACTAAACCTAAAATCTAAACCTAACCCCAAATCTAAACCTAACCCCATATCTAAACCTAAAATCTAAACCTAACCCCAAATCTAAACCAAAAATCTAAACCTAACCCCAAATCTAAACCTAACCCCAAACCTAAACCTAAAATCTAAACCTAACCCCAAATCTAAACCTAACCCCAAATATAAACCTAAAATCTAAACCTAACCCCAAATCTAAACCTAAAATCTAAACCTAACCCCAAATCTAAACCTAAAATCTAAACCTAAAATCTAAACCTAACCCCAAATCTAAACCTAAAATCTAAACCTAACCCCAAATCTAAACCTAACCCCAAATCTAAACCTAAAATCTAAACCTAACCCCAAATCTAAACCTAACCCCAAATCTAAACCAAAAATCTAAACCTAACCCAAATCTAACCCTAACCCCAAATCTAAACCTAAAATCTAAACCTAACCCCAAATCTAAACCTAAAATCTAAACCTAACCCCAAGTCTAAACCTAACCCCAAATCTAAATCTAAAATCTAAACCTAACCCCAAGTCTAAACCTAACCCCATATCTAAACCTAAAATCTAAACCTAACCCCAAATCTAAACCTAAAATCTAAACCTAACCCCAAATCTAAACCTTACCCCAAATATAAACCTCAAATCTAAACCTAACCCCAAATCTAAACCTAAAATCCAAACCTAACCCCAAATCTAAACCTAAAATCTAAACCTAACCCCAAATCTAAGCCTAAAATCTAAACCTAAAATCTAAACCTAACCCCAAATCTAAACCTAAAATCTAAACCTAACCGCAAATCTAAACCCCAAATCTAAACCTAACCCCAAATCTAAACCTAAAATCTAAACCTAACCCCAAATCTAAACCTAACCCCAAATCTAAACCAAAAATCTAAACCTAACACCAAATCTAAACCTAACCCCAAATCTAAACCTAAAATATAAACCTAACCCCAAATCTAAACCTAAAATCTAAACGTAACCCCAAATCTAAACCTAAAATCTAAACCTAACCCCAAATCTAAACCTAAAATCTAAACCTAACCCCAAATCTAAACCTTACCCCAAATATAAACCTAAAATCTAAACCTAATCCCAAATCTAAACCTAAAATCTAAACCTAACCCCAAATCTAAACCTAAAATCTAAACCTAACCCCAAATCTAAACGTAACCCCAAATCTAAACCTAAAATCTAAACCTAACCCCAAATCTTACCCCAAATCTAAACCTAACCCGAAATCTAAACCTAAAATCTAAACCTAACCCCAAATCTAAACCTAAAATCTAAACCTAACCCCAAATGTAAACCTTACCCTAAATCTAAACCTAAAATCTAAACCTAATCCCAAATCTAAACCTAAAATCTAAACATAACCCCAAATCTAAACCTAAAATCTAAACCTAACCCCAAATCTAAACCTAAAATCTAAACCTAACCCCAAATCTAAAACTAACCCCAAATATAAACCAAAAATCTAAACCTAACCCCAAATCTAAACCTAAAATCTAAACCTAACCCCAAATCTAAACCTAACCCCAAATCTAAACCTAAAATCTAAACCTAACCCCAAATCTAAACCTAAAAACTAAACCTAACCCCAAATCTAAAACTAACCCCAAATCTAAACCAAAAATCTAAACCTAACCCCAAATCTAAACATAACCCCATATCTAAACCTAAAATCTAAACCTAACCCCAAATCTAAACCAAAAATCTAAACCTAACCCCAAATCTAAACCTAACCCCAAACCTAAACCTAAAATCTAAACCTAATCCCAAATCTAAACCTTACCCCAAATATAAACCTAAAATCTAAACCTAACCCCAAATCTAAACCTAACCCCAAATCTAAACCTAAAATCTAAACCTAACCCCAAATCTAAACCTAAAATCTAAACCTAAAATCTAAACCTAACCCCAAATCTAAACCTAAAATCTAAACCTAACCCCAAATCTAAACCTAACCCCAAATCTAAACCTAAAATCTAAACCTAACCCCAAATCTAAACCTAACCCCAAATCTAAACCTAAAATCTAAACCTAACCCCAAATCTAAACCTAAAATCTAAACCTAACCCCAAATCTAAACCTAAAATCTAAACCTAAAATCTAAACCTAACCCCAAATCTAAACCTGAAATCTAAACCTGACCCCAAATCTAAACCTAACCCCAAATCTAAACCTAAAATTTAAACCTAACCCCAAATCTAAACCTAAAATCTAAACCTAACCCCAAATCTAAACCTTACCCCAAATCTAAACCTAAAATCTAAACCTAACCCCAAATCTAAACCAAAAATCTAAACCTAACCCCAAATCTAAACCTAACCCCAAACCTAAACCTAAAATCTAAACCTAACCCCAAATCTAAACCTAAAATCTAAACCTAACCCCAAATCTAAACCTAAAATCTAAACCTAACCCCAAATCTAAACCTTACCCCAAATATAAACCTCAAATCTAAACCTAACCCCAAATCTAAACCTAAAATCCAAACCTAACCCCAAATCTAAACCTAAAATCTAAACCTAACCCCAAATCTAAGCCTAAAATCTAAACCTAAAATCTAAACCTAACCCCAAATCTAAACCTAAAATCTAAACCTAACCGCAAATCTAAAACTAACCCCAAATCTAAACCTAACCCCAAATCTAAACCTAAAATCTAAACCTAACCCCAAATCTAAACCTAAAATCTAAACCTAACCCCAAATCTAAACCTAACCCCAAATCTAAACCTAAAATATAAACCTAACCCCAAATCTAAACCTAAAATCTAAACCTAACCCCAAATCTAAACCTAAAATCTAAACCTAACCCCAAATCTAAACCTAAAATCTAAACCTAACCCCAAATCTAAACCTTACCCCAAATATAAACCTAAAATCTAAACCTAATCCCAAATCTAAACCTAAAATCTAAACCTAACCCAAATCTAAACCTAAAATCTAAACCTAACCCCAAATCTAAACGTAACCCCAAATCTAAACCTAAAATCTAAACCTAACCCCAAATCTTACCCCAAATCTAAACCTAACCCCAAATCTAAACCTAAAATCTAAACCTAACCCCAAATCTAAACCTAAAATCTAAACCTAACCCCAAATGTAAACCTTACCCCAAATCTAAACCTAAAATCTAAACCTAACCCCAAATCTAAACCTAAAATCTAAACCTAACCCCAAATCTAAACCTAAAATCTAAACCTAACCCCAAATCTAAACCTAAAATCTAAACCTAACCCCAAATCTAAACCTAACCCCAAATCTAAACCTAAAATCTAAACCTAACCCCAAATCTAAACCTAACCCCAAATCTAAACCTAAAATCTAAACCTAACCCCAAATCTAAACCTAAAAACTAAACCTAACCCCAAATCTAAAACTAACCCCAAATCTAAACCAAAAATCTAAACCTAACCCCAAATCTAAACCTAACCCCATATCTAAACCTAAAATCTAAACCTAACCCCAAATCTAAACCAAAAATCTAAACCTAACCCCAAATCTAAACCTAACCCCAAACCTAAACCTAAAATCTAAACCTAATCCCAAATCTAAACCTTACCCCAAATATAAACCTAAAATCTAAACGTAACCCCAAATCTAAACCTAAAATCTAAACCTAACCCCAAATCTTACCCCAAATCTAAATCTAACCCCAAATCTAAACCTAAAATCTAAACCTAACCCCAAATCTAAACCTAAAATCTAAACCTAACCCCAAATGTAAACCTTACCCCAAATCTAAACCTAAAATCTAAACCTAACCCCAAATCTAAACCTAAAATCTAAACCTAACCCCAAATCTAAACCTAAAATCTAAACCTAACCCCAAATCTAAACCTAAAATCTAAACCTAACCCCAAATCTAAAACTAACCCCAAATCTAAACCTAAAATCTAAACCTAACCCCAAATCTAAACCTAAAATCTAAACCTAACCCCAAATCTAAACCTAAAAACTAAACCTAACCCCAAATCTAAAACTAACCCCAAATCTAAACCAAAAATCTAAACCTAACCCCAAATCTAAACCTAACCCCATATCTAAACCTAAAATCTAAACCTAACCCCAAATCTAAACCAAAAATCTAAACCTAACCCCAAATCTAAACCTAACCCCAAACCTAAACCTAAAATCTAAACCTAATCCCAAATCTAAACCTTACCCCAAATATAAACCTAAAATCTAAACCTAACCCCAAATCTAAACCTAAAATCTAAACCTAACCCCAAATCTAAACCTAAAATCTAAACCTAAAATCTAAACCTAACCCCAAATCTAAACCTAAAATCTAAACCTAACCCAAAATCTAAACCTAACTCCAAATCTAAACCTAAAATCTAAACCTAACCCCAAATCTAAACCTAACCCCAAATCTAAACCTAAAATCTAAACCTAACCCCAAATCTAAACCTGAAATCTAAACCTGACCCCAAATCTAAACCTAACCCCAAATCTAAACCTAAAATCTAAACCTAACCCCAAATCTAAACCTAAAATCTAAACCTAACCCCAAATCTAAACCTTACCCCAAATCTAAACCTAAAATCTAAACCTAACCCCAAATCTAAACCAAAAATCTAAACCTAACCCCAAATCTAAACCTAACCCCAAACCTAAACCTAAAATCTAAACCTAACCCCAAATCTAAACCTAAAATCTAAACCTAACCCCAAATCTAAACCTAAAATCTAAACCTAACCCCAAATCTAAACCTAAAATCTAAACCTAACCCCAAATCTAAACCTTACCCCAAATATAAACCTCAAATCTAAACCTAACCCCAAATCTAAACCTAAAATCCAAACCTAACCCCAAATCTAAACCTAAAATCTAAACCTAACCCCAAATCTAAGCCTAAAATCTAAACCTAAAATCTAAACCTAACCCCAAATCTAAACCTAAAATCTAAACCTAACCGCAAATCTAAACCTAACCCCAAATCTAAACCTAACCCCAAATCTAAACCTAAAATCTAAACCTAACCCCAAATCTAAACCTAAAATCTAAACCTAACCCCAAATCTAAACCTAACCCCAAATCTAAACCTAAAATATAAACCTAACCCCAAATCTAAACCTAAAATCTAGACCTAACCCCAAATCTAAACCTAAAATCTAAACCTAACCCCAAATCTAAACCTAAAATCTAAACCTAACCCCAAATCTAAACCTTACCCCAAATATAAACCTAAAATCTAAACCTAATCCCAAATCTAAACCTAAAATCTAAACCTAACCCCAAATCTAAGCCTAAAATCTAAACCTAACCCCAAATCTAAACGTAACCCCAAATCTAAACCTAAAATCTAAACCTAACCCCAAATCTTACCCCAAATCTAAACCTAACCCCAAATCTAAACCTAAAATCTAAACCTAACCCCAAATGTAAACCTTACCCCAAATCTAAACCTAAAATCTAAACCTAACCCCAAATCTAAACCTAAAATCTAAACCTAACCCCAAATCTAAACCTAAAATCTAAACCTAACCCCAAATCTAAACCTAAAATCTAAACCTAACCCCAAATCTAAACCTAACCCCAAATCTAAACCTAAAATCTAAACCTAACCCCAAATCTAAACCTAACCCCAAATCTAAACCTAAAATCTAAACCTAACACCAAATCTAAACCTAAAAGCTAAACCTAACCCCAAATCTAAAACTAACCCCAAATCTAAACCAAAAATCTAAACCTAACCCCAAATCTAAACCTAACCCCATATCTAAACCTAAAATCTAAACCTAACCCCAAATCTAAACCAAAAATCTAAACCTAACCCCAAATCTAAACCTAACCCCAAACCTAAACCTAAAATCTAAACCTAATCCCAAATCTAAACCTTACCCCAAATATAAACCTAAAATCTAAACCTAACCCCAAATCTAAACCTAAAATCTAAACCTAACCCCAAATCTAAACCTAAAATCTAAACCTAACCCCAAATCTAAACCTAAAATCTAAACCTAAAATCTAAAATTAACCCCAAATCTAAACCTGAAATCTAAACCTGACCCCAAATCTAAACCTAACCCCAAATCTAAACCTAAAATCTAAACCTAACCCCAAATCTAAACCTAAAATCTAAACCTAACCCCAAATCTAAACCTTACCCCAAATCTAAACCTAAAATCTAAACCTAACCCCAAATCTAAACCTAAAATCTACACCTAACCCCAAATCTAAACCTAAAATCTAAACCTAACCCCAAATCTAAACCTAAAATCTAAACCTAACCCCAAATCTAAACCTAACCCCAAATCTAAACCTAAAATCTAAAGCTAACCCCAAATCTAAACCTAACCCCAAATCTAAACCTAAAATCTAAACCTAACCCCAAATCTAAACCTAAAATCTAAACCTAACCCCAAATCTAAACCTAACCCCAAATCTAAACCTTAAATCTAAACCTAACCCCAAATCTAAACCTAAAATCTAAACCTAACCCCAAATCTAAACCTAAAATCTAAACCTAACCCCAAATCTAAACCTAACCCCAAATCTAAACCTAAAATCTAAACCTAACCCCAAATCTAAACCTAACCCCAAATCTAAACCTAAAATCTAAACCTAACCCCAAATCTAAACCTAAAATCTAAACCTAACCCCAAATCTAAACCTAAAATCTAAACCTAACCCCAAGTCTAAACCTAACCCCAAATGTAAACCTAAAATCTAAACCTAACCCCAAATCTAAACCTAAAATCTAAACCTAACCCCAAATCTAAACCTAACCCCAAATCTAAACCTAAAATCTAAACCTAACCCCAAATCTAAACCTAACACCAAATATAAACCTAAAATCTAACCCTAACCCCAAATCTAAACCTAAAATCTAAACCTAACCCCAAATATAAACCTAAAATCTACACCTAACCCCAAATCTAAACCTAAAATCTAAACCTAACCCCAAATCTAAACCTGAAATCTAAACCTGACCCCAAATCTAAACCTAACCCCAAATCTAAACCTAAAATCTAAACCTAACCCCAAATCTAAACCTAAAATCTAAACCTAACACCAAATCTAAACCTTACCCCAAATCTAAACCTAAAATCTAAACCTAACCCCAAATCTAAACCAAAAATCTAAACCTAACCCCAAATCTAAACCTAACCCCAAACCTAAACCTAAAATCTAAACCTAACCCCAAATCTAAACCTAAAATCTAAACCTAACCCCAAATCTAAACCTAAAAACTAAACCTAACCCCAAATCTAAAACTAACCCCAAATCTAAACCAAAAATCTAAACCTAACCCCAAATCTAAACCTAACCCCATATCTAAACCTAAAATCTAAACCTAACCCCAAATCTAAACCAAAAATCTAAACCTAACCCCAAATCTAAACCTAACCCCAAACCTAAACCTAAAATCTAAACCTAATCCCAAATCTAAACCTTACCCCAAATATAAACCTAAAATCTAAACCTAACCCCAAATCTAAACCTAAAATCTAAACCTAACCCCAAATCTAAACCTAAAATCTAAACCTAAAATCTAAACCTAACCCCAAATCTAAACCTAAAATCTAAACCTAACCCAAAATCTAAACCTAACTCCAAATCTAAACCTAAAATCTAAACCTAACCCCAAATCTAAACCTAACCCCAAATCTAAACCTAAAATCTAAACCTAACCCCAAATCTAAACCTGAAATCTAAACCTGACCCCAAATCTAAACCTAACCCCAAATCTAAACCTAAAATCTAAACCTAACCCCAAATCTAAACCTAAAATCTAAACCTAACCCCAAATCTAAACCTTACCCCAAATCTAAACCTAAAATCTAAACCTAACCCCAAATCTAAACCAAAAATCTAAACCTAACCCCAAATCTAAACCTAACCCCAAACCTAAACCTAAAATCTAAACCTAACCCCAAATCTAAACCTAAAATCTAAACCTAACCCCAAATCTAAACCTAAAATCTAAACCTAACCCCAAATCTAAACCTAAAATCTAAACCTAACCCCAAATCTAAACCTTACCCCAAATATAAACCTCAAATCTAAACCTAACCCCAAATCTAAACCTAAAATCCAAACCTAACCCCAAATCTAAACCTAAAATCTAAACCTAACCCCAAATCTAAGCCTAAAATCTAAACCTAAAATCTAAACCTAACCCCAAATCTAAACCTAAAATCTAAACCTAACCGCAAATCTAAACCTAACCCCAAATCTAAACCTAACCCCAAATCTAAACCTAAAATCTAAACCTAACCCCAAATCTAAACCTAAAATCTAAACCTAACCCCAAATCTAAACCTAACCCCAAATCTAAACCTAAAATATAAACCTAACCCCAAATCTAAACCTAAAATCTAGACCTAACCCCAAATCTAAACCTAAAATCTAAACCTAACCCCAAATCTAAACCTAAAATCTAAACCTAACCCCAAATCTAAACCTTACCCCAAATATAAACCTAAAATCTAAACCTAATCCCAAATCTAAACCTAAAATCTAAACCTAACCCCAAATCTAAGCCTAAAATCTAAACCTAACCCCAAATCTAAACGTAACCCCAAATCTAAACCTAAAATCTAAACCTAACCCCAAATCTTACCCCAAATCTAAACCTAACCCCAAATCTAAACCTAAAATCTAAACCTAACCCCAAATGTAAACCTTACCCCAAATCTAAACCTAAAATCTAAACCTAACCCCAAATCTAAACCTAAAATCTAAACCTAACCCCAAATCTAAACCTAAAATCTAAACCTAACCCCAAATCTAAACCTAAAATCTAAACCTAACCCCAAATCTAAACCTAACCCCAAATCTAAACCTAAAATCTAAACCTAACCCCAAATCTAAACCTAAAATCTAAACCTAACCCCAAATCTAAACCTAAAATCTAAACCTAACCCCAAATCTAAACCTAACCCCAAATCTAAACCTAAAATCTAAACCTAACCCCAAATCTAAACCTAACCCCAAATCTAAACCTAAAATCTAAACCTAACACCAAATCTAAACCTAAAAGCTAAACCTAACCCCAAATCTAAAACTAACCCCAAATCTAAACCAAAAATCTAAACCTAACCCCAAATCTAAACCTAACCCCATATCTAAACCTAAAATCTAAACCTAACCCCAAATCTAAACCTAAAATCTAAACCTAACCCCAAATCTAAACCTAACCCCAAATCTAAACCTAAAATCTAAACCTAATCCCAAATCTAAACCTAACCCCAAACCTAAACCTAAAATCTAAACCTAACCCCAAATCTAAACCTAACCCCAAACCTAAACCTAAAATCTAAACCTAATCCCAAATCTAAACCTTACCCCAAATATAAACCTAAAATCTAAACCTAACCCCAAATCTAAACCTAAAATCTAAACCTAACCCCAAATCTAAACCTAAAATCTAAACCTAACCCCAAATCTAAACCTAAAATCTAAACCTAAAATCTAAAATTAACCCCAAATCTAAACCTGAAATCTAAACCTGACCCCAAATCTAAACCTAACCCCAAATCTAAACCTAAAATCTAAACCTAACCCCAAATCTAAACCTAAAATCTAAACCTAACCCCAAATCTAAACCTTACCCCAAATCTAAACCTAAAATCTAAACCTAACCCCAAATCTAAACCTAAAATCTACACCTAACCCCAAATCTAAACCTAAAATCTAAACCTAACCCCAAATCTAAACCTAAAATCTAAACCTAACCCCAAATCTAAACCTAACCCCAAATCTAAACCTAAAATCTAAAGCTAACCCCAAATCTAAACCTAACCCCAAATCTAAACCTAAAATCTAAACCTAACCCCAAATCTAAACCTAAAATCTAAACCTAACCCCAAATCTAAACCTAACCCCAAATCTAAACCTTACCCCAAATCTAAACCTTAAATCTAAACCTAACCCCAAATCTAAACCTAAAATCTAAACCTAACCCCAAATCTAAACCTAAAATCTAAACCTAACCCCAAATCTAAACCTAACCCCAAATCTAAACCTAAAATCTAAACCTAACCCCAAATCTAAACCTAACCCCAAATCTAAACCTAAAATCTAAACCTAACCCCAAATCTAAACCTAAAATCTAAACCTAACCCCAAATCTAAACCTAAAATCTAAACCTAACCCCAAGTCTAAACCTAACCCCAAATGTAAACCTAAAATCTAAACCTAACCCCAAATCTAAACCTAAAATCTAAACCTAACCCCAAATCTAAACCTAACCCCAAATCTAAACCTAAAATCTAAACCTAACCCCAAATCTAAACCTAACCCCAAATATAAACCTAAAATCTAACCCTAACCCCAAATCTAAACCTAAAATCTAAACCTAACCCCAAATATAAACCTAAAATCTACACCTAACCCCAAATCTAAACCTAAAATCTAAACCTAACCCCAAATCTAAACCTGAAATCTAAACCTGACCCCAAATCTAAACCTAACCCCAAATCTAAACCTAAAATCTAAACCTAACCCCAAATCTAAACCTAAAATCTAAACCTAACACCAAATCTAAACCTTACCCCAAATCTAAACCTAAAATCTAAACCTAACCCCAAATCTAAACCAAAAATCTAAACCTAACCCCAAATCTAAACCTAACCCCAAACCTAAACCTAAAATCTAAACCTAACCCCAAATCTAAACCTAAAATCTAAACCTAACCCCAAATCTAAACCTAAAATCTAAACCTAACCCCAAATCTAAACCTAAAATCTAAACCTAACCCCAAATCTAAACCTTACCCCAAATATAAACCTCAAATCTAAACCTAACCCCAAATCTAAACCTAAAATCCAAACCTAACCCCAAATCTAAACCTAAAATCTAAACCTAACCCCAAATCTAAGCCTAAAATCTAAACCTAAAATCTAAACCTAACCCCAAATCTAAACCTAAAATCTAAACCTAACCGCAAATCTAAACCTAACCCCAAATCTAAACCTAACCCCAAATCTAAACCTAAAATCTAAACCTAACCCCAAATCTAAACCTAAAATCTAAACCTAACCCCAAATCTAAACCTAACCCCAAATCTAAACCTAAAATATAAACCTAACCCCAAATCTAAACCTAAAATCTAAACCTAACCCCAAATCTAAACCTAAAATCTAAACCTAACCCCAAATCTAAACCTAAAATCTAAACCTAACCCCAAATCTAAACCTTACCCCAAATATAAACCTAAAATCTAAACCTAATCCCAAATCTAAACCTAAAATCTAAACCTAACCCCAAATCTAAGCCTAAAATCTAAACCTAACCCCAAATCTAAACGTAACCCCAAATCTAAACCTAAAATCTAAACCTAACCCCAAATCTTACCCCAAATCTAAACCTAACCCCAAATCTAAACCTAAAATCTAAACCTAACCCCAAATGTAAACCTTACCCCAAATCTAAACCTAAAATCTAAACCTAACCCCAAATCTAAACCTAAAATCTAAACCTAACCCCAAATCTAAACCTAAAATCTAAACCTAACCCCAAATCTAAACCTAAAATCTAAACCTAACCCCAAATCTAAACCTAACCCCAAATCTAAACCTAAAATCTAAACCTAACCCCAAATCTAAACCTAACCCCAAATCTAAACCTAAAATCTAAACCTAACACCAAATCTAAACCTAAAAGCTAAACCTAACCCCAAATCTAAAACTAACCCCAAATCTAAACCAAAAATCTAAACCTAACCCCAAATCTAAACCTAACCCCATATCTAAACCTAAAATCTAAACCTAACCCCAAATCTAAACCAAAAATCTAAACCTAACCCCAAATCTAAACCTAACCCCAAACCTAAACCTAAAATCTAAACCTAATCCCAAATCTAAACCTTACCCCAAATATAAACCTAAAATCTAAACCTAACCCCAAATCTAAACCTAAAATCTAAACCTAACCCCAAATCTAAACCTAAAATCTAAACCTAACCCCAAATCTAAACCTAAAATCTAAACCTAAAATCTAAAATTAACCCCAAATCTAAACCTGAAATCTAAACCTGACCCCAAATCTAAACCTAACCCCAAATCTAAACCTAAAATCTAAACCTAACCCCAAATCTAAACCTAAAATCTAAACCTAACCCCAAATCTAAACCTTACCCCAAATCTAAACCTAAAATCTAAACCTAACCCCAAATCTAAACCTAAAATCTACACCTAACCCCAAATCTAAACCTAAAATCTAAACCTAACCCCAAATCTAAACCTAAAATCTAAACCTAACCCCAAATCTAAACCTAACCCCAAATCTAAACCTAAAATCTAAAGCTAACCCCAAATCTAAACCTAAAATATAAACCTAACCCCAAATCTAAACCTAAAATCTAAACCTAACCCCAAATCTAAACCTAAAATCTAAACCTAACCCCAAATCTAAACCTAACCCCAAATCTAAACCTTACCCCAAATCTAAACCTTAAATCTAAACCTAACCCCAAATCTAAACCTAAAATCTAAACCTAACCCCAAATCTAAACCTAAAATCTAAACCTAACCCCAAATCTAAACCTAACCCCAAATCTAAACCTAAAATCTAAACCTAACCCCAAATCTAAACCTAAAATCTAAACCTAACCCCAAATCTAAACCTAAAATCTAAACCTAACCCCAAGTCTAAACCTAACCCCAAATGTAAACCTAAAATCTAAACCTAACCCCAAATCTAAACCTAAAATCTAAACCTAACCCCAAATCTAAACCTAACCCCAAATCTAAACCTAAAATCTAAACCTAACCCCAAATCTAAACCTAACCCCAAATATAAACCTAAAATCTAACCCTAACCCCAAATCTAAACCTAAAATCTAAACCTAACCCCAAATATAAACCTAAAATCTACACCTAACCCCAAATCTAAACCTAAAATCTAAACCTAACCCCAAATCTAAACCTAACCCCAAATCTAAACCTAAAATCTAAACCTAACCCCAAATCTAAACCTAAAATCTAAACCTAACCCCAAATCTAAACCTAACCCCAAATCTAAACCTAAAATCTGAACCTAACCCCAAATATAACCTAACCCCAAATCTAAACCTAAAATCTAAACCTAACCCCAAATCTAAACCTAACCCCAAATCTAAACCTAAAATCTAAACCTAAACCCAAATCTAAACCTAAAATCTAAACCTAACCCCAAATCTAAACCTAAAATCTAAACCTAACCCCAAATCTAAACCTAAAATCTAAACCTAACCCCAAATCTAAACCTTACCCCAAATATAAACCTAAAATCTAAACCTAACCCCAAATCTAAACCTAAAATCTAAACCTAACCCCAAATCTAAACCTAAAATCTAAACCTAACCCCAAATCTAAAACTTACCCCAAATATAAACCTAAAATCTAAACCTAACCCCAAATCTAAACCTAAAATCTAAACCTAACCCCAAATCTAAACCTAAAATCTAAACCTAACCCCAAATCTAAACCTAAAATCTAAACCTAACCCCAAGTCTAAACCTAACCCCAAAACTAAACCTAAAATCTAAACCTAACCCCAAATCTAAACCTAACCCCATATCTAAACCTAAAATCTAAACCTAACCCCAAATCTAAACCAAAAATCTAAACCTAACCCCAAATCTAAACCTAACCCCAAACCTAAACCTAAAATCTAAACCTAACCCCAAATCTAAACCTAACCCCAAATATAAACCTAAAATCTAAACCTAACCCCAAATCTAAACCTAAAATCTAAACCTAACCCCAAATCTAAACCTAAAATCTAAACCTAAAATCTAAACCTAACCCCAAATCTAAACCTAAAATCTAAACCTAACCCCAAATCTAAACCTAACCCCAAATCTAAACCTAAAATCTAAACCTAACCCCAAATCTAAACCTAACCCCAAATCTAAACCAAAAATCTAAACCTAACCCAAATCTAACCCTAACCCCAAATCTAAACCTAAAATCTAAACCTAACCCCAAATCTAAACCTAAAATCTAAACCTAACCCCAAGTCTAAACCTAACCCCAAATCTAAATCTAAAATCTAAACCTAACCCCAAATCTAAACCTAAAATCTAAACCTAACCCCAAATCTAAACCTTACCCCAAATATAAACCTCAAATCTAAACCTAACCCCAAATCTAAACCTAAAATCCAAACCTAACCCCAAATCTAAACCAAAAATCTAAACCTAACCCCAAATCTAAGCCTAAAATCTAAACCTAAAATCTAAACCTAACCCCAAATCTAAACCTAAAATCTAAACCTAACCGCAAATCTAAACCCCAAATCTAAACCTAACCCCAAATCTAAACCTAAAATCTAAACCTAACCCCAAATCTAAACCTAACCCCAAATCTAAACCAAAAATCTAAACCTAACACCAAATCTAAACCTAACCCCAAATCTAAACCTAAAATCTAAACCTAACCCCAAATCTAAACCTAAAATCTAAACCTAACCCCAAATCTAAACCTAAAATCTAAACCTAACCCCAAATCTAAACCTAAAATCTAAACCTAACCCCAAATCTAAACCTAACCCCAAATCTAAACCTAAAATCTAAACCTAACCCCAAATCTAAACCTAACCCCAAATCTAAACCTAAAATCTAAACCTAACACCAAATCTAAACCTAAAAGCTAAACCTAACCCCAAATCTAAAACTAACCCCAAATCTAAACCAAAAATCTAAACCTAACCCCAAATCTAAACCTAACCCCATATCTAAACCTAAAATCTAAACCTAACCCCAAATCTAAACCAAAAATCTAAACCTAACCCCAAATCTAAACCTAACCCCAAACCTAAACCTAAAATCTAAACCTAATCCCAAATCTAAACCTTACCCCAAATATAAACCTAAAATCTAAACCTAACCCCAAATCTAAACCTAAAATCTAAACCTAACCCCAAATCTAAACCTAAAATCTAAACCTAACCCCAAATCTAAACCTAAAATCTAAACCTAAAATCTAAAATTAACCCCAAATCTAAACCTGAAATCTAAACCTGACCCCAAATCTAAACCTAACCCCAAATCTAAACCTAAAATCTAAACCTAACCCCAAATCTAAACCTAAAATCTAAACCTAACCCCAAATCTAAACCTTACCCCAAATCTAAACCTAAAATCTAAACCTAACCCCAAATCTAAACCTAAAATCTACACCTAACCCCAAATCTAAACCTAAAATCTAAACCTAACCCCAAATCTAAACCTAAAATCTAAACCTAACCCCAAATCTAAACCTAACCCCAAATCTAAACCTAAAATCTAAAGCTAACCCCAAATCTAAACCTAAAATATAAACCTAACCCCAAATCTAAACCTAAAATCTAAACCTAACCCCAAATCTAAACCTAAAATCTAAACCTAACCCCAAATCTAAACCTAACCCCAAATCTAAACCTTACCCCAAATCTAAACCTTAAATCTAAACCTAACCCCAAATCTAAACCTAAAATCTAAACCTAACCCCAAATCTAAACCTAAAATCTAAACCTAACCCCAAATCTAAACCTAACCCCAAATCTAAACCTAAAATCTAAACCTAACCCCAAATCTAAACCTAAAATCTAAACCTAACCCCAAATCTAAACCTAAAATCTAAACCTAACCCCAAGTCTAAACCTAACCCCAAATGTAAACCTAAAATCTAAACCTAACCCCAAATCTAAACCTAAAATCTAAACCTAACCCCAAATCTAAACCTAACCCCAAATCTAAACCTAAAATCTAAACCTAACCCCAAATCTAAACCTAACCCCAAATATAAACCTAAAATCTAACCCTAACCCCAAATCTAAACCTAAAATCTAAACCTAACCCCAAATATAAACCTAAAATCTACACCTAACCCCAAATCTAAACCTAAAATCTAAACCTAACCCCAAATCTAAACCTAACCCCAAATCTAAACCTAAAATCTAAACCTAACCCCAAATCTAAACCTAAAATCTAAACCTAACCCCAAATCTAAACCTAACCCCAAATCTAAACCTAAAATCTGAACCTAACCCCAAATATAACCTAACCCCAAATCTAAACCTAAAATCTAAACCTAACCCCAAATCTAAACCTAACCCCAAATCTAAACCTAAAATCTAAACCTAAACCCAAATCTAAACCTAAAATCTAAACCTAACCCCAAATCTAAACCTAAAATCTAAACCTAACCCCAAATCTAAACCTAAAATCTAAACCTAACCCCAAATCTAAACCTTACCCCAAATATAAACCTAAAATCTAAACCTAACCCCAAATCTAAACCTAAAATCTAAACCTAACCCCAAATCTAAACCTAAAATCTAAACCTAACCCCAAATCTAAAACTTACCCCAAATATAAACCTAAAATCTAAACCTAACCCCAAATCTAAACCTAAAATCTAAACCTAACCCCAAATCTAAACCTAAAATCTAAACCTAACCCCAAATCTAAACCTAAAATCTAAACCTAACCCCAAGTCTAAACCTAACCCCAAAACTAAACCTAAAATCTAAACCTAACCCCAAATCTAAACCTAACCCCATATCTAAACCTAAAATCTAAACCTAACCCCAAATCTAAACCAAAAATCTAAACCTAACCCCAAATCTAAACCTAACCCCAAACCTAAACCTAAAATCTAAACCTAACCCCAAATCTAAACCTAACCCCAAATATAAACCTAAAATCTAAACCTAACCCCAAATCTAAACCTAAAATCTAAACCTAACCCCAAATCTAAACCTAAAATCTAAACCTAAAATCTAAACCTAACCCCAAATCTAAACCTAAAATCTAAACCTAACCCCAAATCTAAACCTAACCCCAAATCTAAACCTAAAATCTAAACCTAACCCCAAATCTAAACCTAACCCCAAATCTAAACCAAAAATCTAAACCTAACCCAAATCTAACCCTAACCCCAAATCTAAACCTAAAATCTAAACCTAACCCCAAATCTAAACCTAAAATCTAAACCTAACCCCAAGTCTAAACCTAACCCCAAATCTAAATCTAAAATCTAAACCTAACCCCAAATCTAAACCTAAAATCTAAACCTAACCCCAAATCTAAACCTTACCCCAAATATAAACCTCAAATCTAAACCTAACCCCAAATCTAAACCTAAAATCCAAACCTAACCCCAAATCTAAACCAAAAATCTAAACCTAACCCCAAATCTAAGCCTAAAATCTAAACCTAAAATCTAAACCTAACCCCAAATCTAAACCTAAAATCTAAACCTAACCGCAAATCTAAACCCCAAATCTAAACCTAACCCCAAATCTAAACCTAAAATCTAAACCTAACCCCAAATCTAAACCTAACCCCAAATCTAAACCAAAAATCTAAACCTAACACCAAATCTAAACCTAACCCCAAATCTAAACCTAAAATATAAACCTAACCCCAAATCTAAACCTAAAATCTAAACGTAACCCCAAATCTAAACCTAAAATCTAAACCTAACCCCAAATCTAAACCTAAAATCTAAACCTAACCTCAAATCTAAACCTTACCCCAAATATAAACCTAAAATCTAAACCTAATCCCAAATCTAAACCTAAAATCTAAACCTAACCCCAAATCTAAACCTAAAATCTAAACCTAACCCCAAATCTAAACGTAACCCCAAATCTAAACCTAAAATCTAAACCTAACCCCAAATCTTACCCCAAATCTAAACCTAACCCCAAATCTAAACCTAAAATCTAAACCTAACCCCAAATCTAAACCTAAAATCTAAACCTAACCCCAAATGTAAACCTTACCCCAAATCTAAACCTAAAATCTAAACCTAACCCCAAATCTAAACCTAAAATCTAAACCTAACCCCAAATCTAAACCTAAAATCTAAACCTAACCCCAAATCTAAAACTAACCCCAAATATAAACCAAAAATCTAAACCTAACCCCAAATCTAAACCTAAAATCTAAACCTAACCCCAAATCTAAACCTAACCCCAAATCTAAACCTAAAATCTAAACCTAACCCCAAATCTAAACCTAAAAACTAAACCTAACCCCAAATCTAAACCTAACCCCATATCTAAACCTAAAATCTAAACCTAACCCCACATCTAAACCTAACCCCAAATCTTACCCCAAATCTAAACCTAACCCCAAATCTAAACCTAAAATCTAAACCTAACCCCAAATCTAAACCTAAAAACTAAACCTAACCCCAAATCTAAACCTAACCCCAAATCTAAACCAAAAATCTAAACCTAACCCCAAATCTAAACCTAACCCCAAACCTAAACCTAAAATCTAAACCTAATCCCAAATCTAAACCTTACCCCAAATATAAACCTAAAATCTAAACCTAACCCCAAATCTAAACCTAAAATCTAAACCTAACCCCAAATCTAAACCTAAAATCTAAACCTAAAATCTAAACCTAACCCCAAATCTAAACCTAAAATCTAAACCTAACCCCAAATCTAAACCTAACCCCAAATCTAAACCTAAAATCTAAACCTAACCCCAAATCTAAACCTAACCCCAAATCTAAACCTAAAATCTAAACCTAACCCCAAATCTAAACCTAAAATCTAAACCTAACCCCAAATCTAAACTTAAAATCTAAACCTAAAATCTAAACCTAACCCCAAATCTAAACCTGAAATCTAAACCTGACCCCAAATCTAAACCTAACCCCAAATCTAAACCTAAAATCTAAACCTAACCCCAAATCTAAACCTAAAATCTAAACCTAACCCCAAATCTAAACCTTACCCCAAATCTAAACCTAAAATCTAAACCTAACCCCAAATCTAAACCAAAAATCTAAACCTAACCCCAAATCTAAACCTAACCCCAAACCTAAACCTAAAATCTAAACCTAACCCCAAATCTAAACCTAAAATCTAAACCTAACCCCAAATCTAAACCTAAAATCTAAACCTAACCCCAAATCTAAACCTTACCCCAAATATAAACCTCAAATCTAAACCTAACCACAAATCTAAACCTAAAATCCAAACCTAACCCCAAATCTAAACCTAAAATCTAAACCTAACCCCAAATCTAAGCCTAAAATCTAAACCTAAAATCTAAACCTAACCCCAAATCTAAACCTAAAATCTGAACCTAACCGCAAATCTAAAACTAACCCCAAATCTAAACCTAACCCCAAATCTAAACCTAAAATCTAAACCTAACCCCAAATCTAAACCTAAAATCTAAACCTAACCCCAAATCTAAACCTAACCCCAAATCTAAACCTAAAATCTAAACCTAACCCCAAATCTAAACCTAAAATCTAAACCTAACCCCAAATCTAAACCTAAAATCTAAACCTAACCCCAAATCTAAACCTAAAATCTAAACCTAACCCCAAATCTAAACCTTACCCCAAATATAAACCTCAAATCTAAACCTAATCCCAAATCTAAACCTAAAATCTAAACCTAACCCCAAATCTAAACCTAAAATCTAAACCTAACCCCAAATCTAAACGTAACCCCAAATCTAAACCTAAAATCTAAACCTAACCCCAAATCTTACCCCAAATCTAAACCTAACCCCAAATCTAAACCTAAAATCTAAACCTAACCCCAAATCTAAACCTAAAATCTAAACCTAACCCCAAATCTAAACCTAAAATCTAAACCTAACCCCAAATCTAAACCTAAAATCTAAACCTAACCCCAAATCTAAACCTAAAATCTAAACCTAACCCCAAATCTAAACCTAACCCCAAATCTAAACCTAAAATCTAAACCTAACCCCAAATCTAAACCTAACCCCAAATCTAAACCTAAAATCTAAACCTAACCCCAAATCTAAACCTAAAAACTAAACCTAACCCCAAATCTAAAACTAACCCCATATCTAAACCAAAAATCTAAACCTAACCCCAAATCTAAACCTAACCCCATATCTAAACCTAAAATCTAAACCTAACCCCAAATCTAAACCAAAAATCTAAACCTAACCCCAAATCTAAACCTAACCCCAAACCTAAACCTAAAATCTAAACCTAATCCCAAATCTAAACCTTACCCCAAATATAAACCTAAAATCTAAACGTAACCCCAAATCTAAACCTAAAATCTAAACCTAACCCCAAATCTTACCCCAAATCTAAACCTAACCCCAAATCTAAACCTAAAATCTAAACCTAACCCCAAATCTAAACCTAAAATCTAAACCTAACCCCAAATGTAAACCTTACCCCAAATCTAAACCTAAAATCTAAACCTAACCCCAAATCTAAACCTAAAATCTAAACCTAACCCCAAATCTAAACCTAAAATCTAAACCTAACCCCAAATCTAAACCTAAAATCTAAACTTAACCCCAAATGTAAAACTAACCCCAAATCTAAACCTAAAATCTAAACCTAACCCCAAATCTAAACCTAAAAT
This sequence comes from Patagioenas fasciata, assembly GCF_037038585.1. NCBI lineage: Eukaryota > Metazoa > Chordata > Aves > Columbiformes > Columbidae > Patagioenas > Patagioenas fasciata. Next base: position 68,764 of record NW_027288587.1, on the reverse strand, counting down.
CTAAACCTAACCCCAAATCTAAACCTAACCCCAAATCTAAACCTAACCCCAAATCTAAACCTAAAATCTAAACCTAACCCCAAATCTAAACCTAAAAACTAAACCTAACCCCAAATCTAAAACTAACCCCAAATCTAAACCAAAAATCTAAACCTAACCCCAAATCTAAACCTAACCCCATATCTAAACCTAAAATCTAAACCAAACCCCAAATCTAAACCAAAAATCTAAACCTAACCCCAAATCTAAACCTAACCCCAAACCTAAACCTAAAATCTAAACCTAATCCCAAATCTAAACCTTACCCCAAATATAAACCTAAAATCTAAACCTAACCCCAAATCTAAACCTAAAATCTAAACCTAACCCCAAATCTAAACCTAAAATCTAAACCTAAAATCTAAACCTAACCCCAAATCTAAACCTAAAATCTAAACCTAACCCCAAATCTAAACCTAACCCTAAATCTAAACCTAAAATCTAAACCTAACCCCAAATCTAAACCTAACCCCAAATCTAAACCTAAAATCTAAACCTAACCCCAAATCTAAACCTAAAATCTAAACCTAAAATCTAAACCTAACCCCAAATCTAAACCTGAAATCTAAACCTGACCCCAAATCTAAACCTAACCCCAAATCTAAACCTAAAATCTAAACCTAACCCCAAATCTAAACCTAAAATCTAAACCTAACCCCAAATCTAAACCTTACCCCAAATCTAAACCTAAAATCTAAACCTAACCCCAAATCTAAACCAAAAATCTAAACCTAACCCCAAATCTAAACCTAACCCCAAACCTAAACCTAAAATCTAAACCTAACCCCAAATCTAAACGTAAAATCTAAACCTAACCCCAAATCTAAACCTAAAATCTAAACCTAACCCCAAATCTAAACCTAAAATCTAAACCTAACCCCAAATCTAAACCTTACCCCAAATATAAACCTCAAATCTAAACCTAACCCCAAATCTAAACCTAAAATCCAAACCTAACCCCAAATCTAAACCTAAAATCTAAACCTAACCCCAAATCTAAGCCTAAAATCTAAACCTAAAATCTAAACCTAACCCCAAATCTAAACCTAAAATCTAAACCTAACCGCAAATCTAAACCTAACCCCAAATCTAAACCTAACCACAAATCTAAACCTAAAATCTAAACCTAACCCCAAATCTAAACCTAAAATCTAAACCTAACCCCAAATCTAAACCTAACCCCAAATCTAAACCTAAAATATAAACCTAACCCCAAATCTAAACCTAAAATCTAAACCTAACCCCAAATCTAAACCTAAAATCTAAACCTAACCCCAAATCTAAACCTAAAATCTAAACCTAATCCCAAATCTAAACGTAACCCCAAATCTAAACCTAAAATCTAAACCTAACCCCAAATCTTACCCCAAATCTAAACCTAACCCCAAATCTAAACCTAAAATCTAAACCTAACCCCAAATCTAAACCTAAAATCTAAACCTAACCCCAAATGTAAACCTTACCCCAAATCTAAACCTAAAATCTAAACCTAACCCCAAATCTAAACCTAAAATCTAAACCTAACCCCAAATCTAAACCTAAAATCTAAACCTAACCCCAAATCTAAACCTAAAATCTAAACCTAACCCCAAATCTAAACCTAAAATCTAAACCTAACCCCAAATCTAAACCTAACCCCAAATCTAAACCTAAAATCTAAACCTAACCCCAAATCTAAACCTAAAAACTAAACCTAACCCCAAATCTAAAACTAACCCCAAATCTAAACCAAAAATCTAAACCTAACCCCAAATCTAAACCTAACCCCATATCTAAACCTAAAATCTAAACCTAACCCCAAATCTAAACCAAAAATATAAACCTAACCCCAAATCTAAACCTAACCCCAAACCTAAACCTAAAATCTAAACCTAATCCCAAATCTAAACCTTACCCCAAATATAAACCTAAAATCTAAACCTAACCCCAAATCTAAACCTAAAATCTAAACCTAACCCCAAATCTAAACCTAAAATCTAAACCTAAAATCTAAACCTAACCCCAAATCTAAACCTAAAATCTAAACCTAACCCCAAATCTAAACCTAACCCCAAATCTAAACCTAAAATCTAAACCTAACCCCAAATCTAAACCTAAACCCAAATCTAAACCTAAAATCTAAACCTAACCCCAAATGTAAACCTTACCCCAAATCTAAACCTAAAATCTAAACCTAACCCCAAATCTAAACCTAAAATCTAAACCTAACCCCAAATCTAAACCTAAAATCTAAACCTAAAATCTAAAATTAACCCCAAATCTAAACCTGAAATCTAAACCTGACCCCAAATCTAAACCTAACCCCAAATCTAAACCTAAAATCTAAACCTAACCCCAAATCTAAACCTAAAATCTAAACCTAACCCCAAATCTAAACCTTACCCCAAATCTAAACCTAAAATCTAAACCTAACCCCAAATCTAAACCTAAAATCTACACCTAACCCCAAATCTAAACCTAAAATCTAAACCTAACCCCAAATCTAAACCTAAAATCTAAACCTAACCCCAAATCTAAACCTAACCCCAAATCTAAACCTAAAATCTAAAGCTAACCCCAAATCTAAACCTAACCCCAAATCTAAACCTAAAATCTAAACCTAACCCCAAATCTAAACCTAAAATCTAAACCTAACCCCAAATCTAAACCTAACCCCAAATCTAAACCTTACCCCAAATCTAAACCTTAAATCTAAACCTAACCCCAAATCTAAACCTAAAATCTAAACCTAACCCCAAATCTAAACCTAACCCCAAATATAAACCTAAAATCTAAACCTAACCCCAAATCTAAACCTAACCCCAAATCTAAACCTAAAATCTAAACCTAACCCCAAATCTAAACCTAAAATCTAAACCTAACCCCAAGTCTAAACCTAACCCCAAATCTAAACCTAAAATCTAAACCTAACCCCAAATCTAAACCTAAAATCTAAACCTAACCCCAAATCTAAACCTAACCCCAAATCTAAACCTAAAATCTAAACCTAACCCCAAATCTAAACCTTACCCCAAATATAAACCTAAAATCTAACCCTAACCCCAAATCTAAACCTAAAATCTAAACCTAACCCCAAATCTAAACCTAAAATCTACACCTAACCCCAAATCTAAACCTAAAATCTAAACCTAACCCCAAATCTAAACCTAACCCCAAATCTAAACCTAAAATCTAAACCTAACCCCAAATCTAAACCTAAAATCTAAACCTAACCCCAAATCTAAACCTAACCCCAAATCTAAACCTAAAATCTGAACCTAACCCCAAATATAACCTAACCCCAAATCTAAACCTAAAATCTAAACCTAACCCCAAATTTAAACCTAACCCCAAATCTAAACCTAAAATCTAAACCTAAACCCAAATCTAAACCTAAAATCTAAACCTAACCCCAAATCTAAACCTAAAATCTAAACCTAACCCCAAATCTAAACCTAAAATCTAAACCTAACCCCAAATCTAAACCTAACCCCAAATCTAAACCTAAAATCTAAACCTAAACCCAAATCTAAACCTAAAATCTAAACCTAACCCCAAATCTAAACCTAAAATCTAAACCTAACCCCAAATCTAAACCTAAAATCTAAACCTAACCCCAAATCTAAACCTAACCCCAAATCTAAACCTAAAATCTAAACCTAACCCCAAATCTAAACCTAAAATCTAAACCTCAAATCTAAACCTAACCCCAAATCTAAACCTAAAATCTAAACCTAACCCAAAATCTAAACCTAACTCCAAATCTAAACCTAAAATCTAAACCTAACCCCAAATCTAAACCTTACCCCAAATCTAAACCTAAAATCTAAACCTAACCCCAAATCTAAACCTAAAATCTAAACCTAACCCCAAATCTAAACCTAAAATCTAAACCTAACCCCAAATCTAAACCTAAAATCTAAACCTAACCCCAAATCTAAACCTAAAATCTAAACCTAACCCCAAATCTAAACCTTACCCCAAATATAAACCTAAAATCTAAACCTAATCCCAAATCTAAACCTAAAATCTAAACCTAACCCCAAATCTAAACCTAAAATCTAAACCTAACCCCAAATCTAAACGTAACCCCAAATCTAAACCTAAAATCTAAACCTAACCCCAAATCTTACCCCAAATCTAAACCTAACCCCAAATCTAAACCTAAAATCTAAACCTAACCCCAAATCTAAACCTAAAATCTAAACCTAACCCCAAATGTAAACCTTACCCCAAATCTAAACCTAAAATCTAAACCTAACCCCAAATCTAAACCTAAAATCTAAACCTAACCCCAAATCTAAACCTAAAATCTAAACCTAACCCCAAATCTAAACCTAAAATCTAAACCTAACCCCAAATCTAAAACTAACCCCAAATCTAAACCTAAAATCTAAACCTAACCCCAAATCTAAACCTAAAATCTAAACCTAACCCCAAATCTAAACCTAACCCCAAATCTAAACCTAAAATCTAAACCTAACCCCAAATCTAAACCTAAAAACTAAACCTAACCCCAAATCTAAAACTAACCCCAAATCTAAACCAAAAATCTAAACCTAACCCCAAATCTAAACCTAACCCCATATCTAAACCTAAAATCTAAACCTAACCCCAAATCTAAACCAAAAATCTAAACCTAACCCCAAACCTAAACCTAAAATCTAAACCTAATCCCAAATCTAAACCTTACCCCAAATATAAACCTAAAATCTAAACGTAACCCCAAATCTAAACCTAAAATCTAAACCTAACCCCAAATCTTACCCCAAATCTAAACCTAACCCCAAATCTAAACCTAAAATCTAAACCTAACCCCAAATCTAAACCTAAAATCTAAACCTAACCCCAAATGTAAACCTTACCCCAAATCTAAACCTAAAATCTAAACCTAACCCCAAATCTAAACCTAAAATCTAAACCTAACCCCAAATCTAAACCTAAAATCTAAACCTAACCCCAAATCTAAACCTAAAATCTAAACTTAACCCCAAATGTAAAACTAACCCCAAATCTAAACCTAAAATCTAAACCTAACCCCAAATCTAAACCTAAAATCTAAACCTAACCCCAAATCTAAACCTAACCCCAAATCTAAACCTAACCCCAAATCTAAACCTAAAATCTAAACCTAACCCCAAATCTAAACCTAAAAACTAAACCTAACCCCAAATCTAAAACTAACCCCAAATCTAAACCAAAAATCTAAACCTAACCCCAAATCTAAACCTAACCCCATATCTAAACCTAAAATCTAAACCAAACCCCAAATCTAAACCAAAAATCTAAACCTAACCCCAAATCTAAACCTAACCCCAAACCTAAACCTAAAATCTAAACCTAATCCCAAATCTAAACCTTACCCCAAATATAAACCTAAAATCTAAACCTAACCCCAAATCTAAACCTAAAATCTAAACCTAACCCCAAATCTAAACCTAAAATCTAAACCTAAAATCTAAACCTAACCCCAAATCTAAACCTAAAATCTAAACCTAACCCCAAATCTAAACCTAACCCTAAATCTAAACCTAAAATCTAAACCTAACCCCAAATCTAAACCTAACCCCAAATCTAAACCTAAAATCTAAACCTAACCCCAAATCTAAACCTAAAATCTAAACCTAAAATCTAAACCTAACCCCAAATCTAAACCTGAAATCTAAACCTGACCCCAAATCTAAACCTAACCCCAAATCTAAACCTAAAATCTAAACCTAACCCCAAATCTAAACCTAAAATCTAAACCTAACCCCAAATCTAAACCTTACCCCAAATCTAAACCTAAAATCTAAACCTAACCCCAAATCTAAACCAAAAATCTAAACCTAACCCCAAATCTAAACCTAACCCCAAACCTAAACCTAAAATCTAAACCTAACCCCAAATCTAAACGTAAAATCTAAACCTAACCCCAAATCTAAACCTAAAATCTAAACCTAACCCCAAATCTAAACCTAAAATCTAAACCTAACCCCAAATCTAAACCTTACCCCAAATATAAACCTCAAATCTAAACCTAACCCCAAATCTAAACCTAAAATCCAAACCTAACCCCAAATCTAAACCTAAAATCTAAACCTAACCCCAAATCTAAGCCTAAAATCTAAACCTAAAATCTAAACCTAACCCCAAATCTAAACCTAAAATCTAAACCTAACCGCAAATCTAAACCTAACCCCAAATCTAAACCTAACCACAAATCTAAACCTAAAATCTAAACCTAACCCCAAATCTAAACCTAAAATCTAAACCTAACCCCAAATCTAAACCTAACCCCAAATCTAAACCTAAAATATAAACCTAACCCCAAATCTAAACCTAAAATCTAAACCTAACCCCAAATCTAAACCTAAAATCTAAACCTAACCCCAAATCTAAACCTAAAATCTAAACCTAATCCCAAATCTAAACGTAACCCCAAATCTAAACCTAAAATCTAAACCTAACCCCAAATCTTACCCCAAATCTAAACCTAACCCCAAATCTAAACCTAAAATCTAAACCTAACCCCAAATCTAAACCTAAAATCTAAACCTAACCCCAAATGTAAACCTTACCCCAAATCTAAACCTAAAATCTAAACCTAACCCCAAATCTAAACCTAAAATCTAAACCTAACCCCAAATCTAAACCTAAAATCTAAACCTAACCCCAAATCTAAACCTAAAATCTAAACCTAACCCCAAATCTAAACCTAAAATCTAAACCTAACCCCAAATCTAAACCTAACCCCAAATCTAAACCTAAAATCTAAACCTAACCCCAAATCTAAACCTAAAAACTAAACCTAACCCCAAATCTAAAACTAACCCCAAATCTAAACCAAAAATCTAAACCTAACCCCAAATCTAAACCTAACCCCATATCTAAACCTAAAATCTAAACCTAACCCCAAATCTAAACCAAAAATATAAACCTAACCCCAAATCTAAACCTAACCCCAAACCTAAACCTAAAATCTAAACCTAATCCCAAATCTAAACCTTACCCCAAATATAAACCTAAAATCTAAACCTAACCCCAAATCTAAACCTAAAATCTAAACCTAACCCCAAATCTAAACCTAAAATCTAAACCTAAAATCTAAACCTAACCCCAAATCTAAACCTAAAATCTAAACCTAACCCCAAATCTAAACCTAACCCCAAATCTAAACCTAAAATCTAAACCTAACCCCAAATCTAAACCTAAACCCAAATCTAAACCTAAAATCTAAACCTAACCCCAAATGTAAACCTTACCCCAAATCTAAACCTAAAATCTAAACCTAACCCCAAATCTAAACCTAAAATCTAAACCTAACCCCAAATCTAAACCTAAAATCTAAACCTAAAATCTAAAATTAACCCCAAATCTAAACCTGAAATCTAAACCTGACCCCAAATCTAAACCTAACCCCAAATCTAAACCTAAAATCTAAACCTAACCCCAAATCTAAACCTAAAATCTAAACCTAACCCCAAATCTAAACCTTACCCCAAATCTAAACCTAAAATCTAAACCTAACCCCAAATCTAAACCTAAAATCTACACCTAACCCCAAATCTAAACCTAAAATCTAAACCTAACCCCAAATCTAAACCTAAAATCTAAACCTAACCCCAAATCTAAACCTAACCCCAAATCTAAACCTAAAATCTAAAGCTAACCCCAAATCTAAACCTAACCCCAAATCTAAACCTAAAATCTAAACCTAACCCCAAATCTAAACCTAAAATCTAAACCTAACCCCAAATCTAAACCTAACCCCAAATCTAAACCTTACCCCAAATCTAAACCTTAAATCTAAACCTAACCCCAAATCTAAACCTAAAATCTAAACCTAACCCCAAATCTAAACCTAACCCCAAATATAAACCTAAAATCTAAACCTAACCCCAAATCTAAACCTAACCCCAAATCTAAACCTAAAATCTAAACCTAACCCCAAATCTAAACCTAAAATCTAAACCTAACCCCAAGTCTAAACCTAACCCCAAATCTAAACCTAAAATCTAAACCTAACCCCAAATCTAAACCTAAAATCTAAACCTAACCCCAAATCTAAACCTAACCCCAAATCTAAACCTAAAATCTAAACCTAACCCCAAATCTAAACCTTACCCCAAATATAAACCTAAAATCTAACCCTAACCCCAAATCTAAACCTAAAATCTAAACCTAACCCCAAATCTAAACCTAAAATCTACACCTAACCCCAAATCTAAACCTAAAATCTAAACCTAACCCCAAATCTAAACCTAACCCCAAATCTAAACCTAAAATCTAAACCTAACCCCAAATCTAAACCTAAAATCTAAACCTAACCCCAAATCTAAACCTAACCCCAAATCTAAACCTAAAATCTGAACCTAACCCCAAATATAACCTAACCCCAAATCTAAACCTAAAATCTAAACCTAACCCCAAATTTAAACCTAACCCCAAATCTAAACCTAAAATCTAAACCTAAACCCAAATCTAAACCTAAAATCTAAACCTAACCCCAAATCTAAACCTAAAATCTAAACCTAACCCCAAATCTAAACCTAAAATCTAAACCTAACCCCAAATCTAAACCTAACCCCAAATCTAAACCTAAAATCTAAACCTAAACCCAAATCTAAACCTAAAATCTAAACCTAACCCCAAATCTAAACCTAAAATCTAAACCTAACCCCAAATCTAAACCTAAAATCTAAACCTAACCCCAAATCTAAACCTAACCCCAAATCTAAACCTAAAATCTAAACCTAACCCCAAATCTAAACCTAAAATCTAAACCTCAAATCTAAACCTAACCCCAAATCTAAACCTAAAATCTAAACCTAACCCAAAATCTAAACCTAACTCCAAATCTAAACCTAAAATCTAAACCTAACCCCAAATCTAAACCTTACCCCAAATCTAAACCTAAAATCTAAACCTAACCCCAAATCTAAACCTAAAATCTAAACCTAACCCCAAATCTAAACCTAAAATCTAAACCTAACCCCAAATCTAAACCTAAAATCTAAACCTAACCCCAAATCTAAACCTAAAATCTAAACCTAACCCCAAATCTAAACCTTACCCCAAATATAAACCTAAAATCTAAACCTAATCCCAAATCTAAACCTAAAATCTAAACCTAACCCCAAATCTAAACCTAAAATCTAAACCTAACCCCAAATCTAAACGTAACCCCAAATCTAAACCTAAAATCTAAACCTAACCCCAAATCTTACCCCAAATCTAAACCTAACCCCAAATCTAAACCTAAAATCTAAACCTAACCCCAAATCTAAACCTAAAATCTAAACCTAACCCCAAATGTAAACCTTACCCCAAATCTAAACCTAAAATCTAAACCTAACCCCAAATCTAAACCTAAAATCTAAACCTAACCCCAAATCTAAACCTAAAATCTAAACCTAACCCCAAATCTAAACCTAAAATCTAAACCTAACCCCAAATCTAAAACTAACCCCAAATCTAAACCTAAAATCTAAACCTAACCCCAAATCTAAACCTAAAATCTAAACCTAACCCCAAATCTAAACCTAACCCCAAATCTAAACCTAAAATCTAAACCTAACCCCAAATCTAAACCTAAAAACTAAACCTAACCCCAAATCTAAAACTAACCCCAAATCTAAACCTAAAATCTAAACCTAACCCCAAATCTAAACCTAACCCCATATCTAAACCTAAAATCTAAACCTAACCCCAAATCTAAACCAAAAATCTAAACCTAACCCCAAACCTAAACCTAAAATCTAAACCTAATCCCAAATCTAAACCTTACCCCAAATATAAACCTAAAATCTAAACCTAACCCCAAATCTAAACCTAAAATCTAAACCTAACCCCAAATCTAAACCTAAAATCTAAACCTAAAATCTAAACCTAACCCCAAATCTAAACCTAAAATCTAAACCTAACCCCAAATCTAAACCTAACCCCAAATCTAAACCTAAAATCTAAACCTAACCACAAATCTAAACCTAACCCCAAATCTAAACCTAAAATCTAAACCTAACCCCAAATCTAAACCTAAAATCTAAACCTAACCCCAAATCTGAAACCCAAATCCAAACCTAAAATCTAAACCTAACCCCAAATCTAAACCTAAAATCTAAACCTAACCCCAAATCTAAACCTAAAATCTAAACCTAACCCCAAATCTAAACCTAAAATCTAAACCTAACCCCAAATCTAAACCTAAAATCTAAACCTAACCCCAAATCTAAACCTAACCCCAAATATAAACCTAAAATCTAAACCTAACCCCAAATCTAAACCTAACCCCAAATCTAAACCTAAAATCTAAACCTAACCCCAAATCTAAACCTAAAATCTAAACCTAACCCCAAGTCTAAACCTAACCCCAAATCTAAACCTAAAATCTAAACCTAACCCCAAATCTAAACCTAAAATCTAAACCTAACCCCAAATCTAAACCTAACCCCAAATCTAAACCTAAAATCTAAACCTAACCCCAAATCTAAACCTTACCCCAAATATAAACCTAAAATCTAACCCTAACCCCAAATCTAAACCTAAAATCTAAACCTAACCCCAAATCTAAACCTAAAATCTACACCTAACCCCAAATCTAAACCTAAAATCTAAACCTAACCCCAAATCTAAACCTAACCCCAAATCTAAACCTAAAATCTAAACCTAACCCCAAATCTAAACCTAAAATCTAAACCTAACCCCAAATCTAAACCTAACCCCAAATCTAAACCTAAAATCTGAACCTAACCCCAAATATAACCTAACCCCAAATCTAAACCTAAAATCTAAACCTAACCCCAAATTTAAACCTAACCCCAAATCTAAACCTAAAATCTAAACCTAAACCCAAATCTAAACCTAAAATCTAAACCTAACCCCAAATCTAAACCTAAAATCTAAACCTAACCCCAAATCTAAACCTAAAATCTAAACCTAACCCCAAATCTAAACCTAACCCCAAATCTAAACCTAAAATCTAAACCTAAACCCAAATCTAAACCTAAAATCTAAACCTAACCCCAAATCTAAACCTAAAATCTAAACCTAACCCCAAATCTAAACCTAAAATCTAAACCTAACCCCAAATCTAAACCTAACCCCAAATCTAAACCTAAAATCTAAACCTAACCCCAAATCTAAACCTAAAATCTAAACCTCAAATCTAAACCTAACCCCAAATCTAAACCTAAAATCTAAACCTAACCCAAAATCTAAACCTAACTCCAAATCTAAACCTAAAATCTAAACCTAACCCCAAATCTAAACCTTACCCCAAATCTAAACCTAAAATCTAAACCTAAACCCAAATCTAAACCTAAAATCTAAACCTAACCCCAAATCTAAACCTAAAATCTAAACCTAACCCCAAATCTAAACCTAAAATCTAAACCTAACCCCAAATCTAAACCTAAAATCTAAACCTAACCCCAAATCTAAACCTTACCCCAAATATAAACCTAAAATCTAAACCTAATCCCAAATCTAAACCTAAAATCTAAACCTAACCCCAAATCTAAACCTAAAATCTAAACCTAACCCCAAATCTAAACGTAACCCCAAATCTAAACCTAAAATCTAAACCTAACCCCAAATCTTACCCCAAATCTAAACCTAACCCCAAATCTAAACCTAAAATCTAAACCTAACCCCAAATCTAAACCTAAAATCTAAACCTAACCCCAAATGTAAACCTTACCCCAAATCTAAACCTAAAATCTAAACCTAACCCCAAATCTAAACCTAAAATCTAAACCTAACCCCAAATCTAAACCTAAAATCTAAACCTAGCCCCAAATTTAAACCTAAAATCTAAACCTAACCCCAAATCTAAAACTAACCCCAAATCTAAACCTAAAATCTAAACCTAACCCCAAATCTAAACCTAAAATCTAAACCTAACCCCAAATCTAAACCTAAAATCTAAACCTAACCCCAAATCTAAACCTAAAAACTAAACCTAACCCCAAATCTAAAACTAACCCCAAATCTAAACCAAAAATCTAAACCTAACCCCAAATCTAAACCTAACCCCATATCTAAACCTAAAATCTAAACCTAACCCCAAATCTAAACCAAAAATCTAAACCTAACCCCAAACCTAAACCTAAAATCTAAACCTAATCCCAAATATAAACCTTACCCCAAATATAAACCTAAAATCTAAACCTAACCCCAAATCTAAACCTAAAATCTAAACCTAACCCCAAATCTAAACCTAAAATCTAAACCTAAAATCTAAACCTAACCCCAAATCTAAACCTAAAATCTAAACCTAACCCCAAATCTAAACCTAACCCCAAATCTAAACCTAACCCCAAATCTAAACCTAAAATCTAAACCTAACCACAAATCTAAACCTAACCCCAAATCTAAACCTAAAATCTAAACCTAACCCCAAATCTAAACCTAAAATCTAAACCTAACCCCAAATCTGAAACCCAAATCCAAACCTAAAATCTAAACCTAACCCCAAATCTAAACCTAAAATCTAAACCTAACCCCAAATCTAAACCTAAAATCTAAACCTAACCCCAAATCTAAACCTAAAATCTAAACCTAACCCCAAATCTAAACCTAAAATCTAAACCTAACCCCAAATCTAAACCTAAAATCCAAACCTAACCCAAAATCTAAACCTAAAATCTAAACCTAACCCCAAATCTAAACCTAAAATCTAAACCTAAAATCTAAACCTAACACCAAATCTAAACCTAAGCCCAAATCTAAACCTAAAATCTAAACCTAACCCCAAATCTAAACCTAACCCTAAATCTAAACCTAAAATCTAAACCTAACCCCAAATCTAAACCTAAAATCTAAACCTAACCCCAAATCTAAACCTAAAATCTAAACCTAACCCCAAATCTAAACTTAAAATCTAAACCTAACCCCAAATCTAAACCTAACCCCAAATCTAAACCTAACCCCAAACCTAAACCTAAAATCTAAACCTAATCCCAAATCTAAACCTTACCCCAAATATAAACCTAAAATCTAAACCTAACCCCAAATCTAAACCTAAAATCTAAACCTAACCCCAAATCTTACCCCAAATCTAAACCTAACCCCAAATCTAAACCTAAAATCTAAACCTAACCCCAAATCTAAACCTAAAATCTAAACCTAACCCCAAATGTAAACCTTACCCCAAATCTAAACCTAAAATCTAAACCTAACCCCAAATCTAAACCTAAAATCTAAACCTAACCCCAAATCTAAACCTAAAATCTAAACCTAACCCCAAATCTAAACCTAAAATCTAAACCTAACCCCAAATCTAAAACTAACCCCAAATATAAACCAAAAATCTAAACCTAACCCCAAATCTAAACCTAAAATCTAAACCTAACCCCAAATCTAAACCTAACCCCAAATCTAAACCTAAAATCTAAACCTAACCCCAAATCTAAACCTAAAAACTAAACCTAACCCCAAATCTAAAACTAACCCCAAATCTAAACCAAAACTCTAAACCTAACCCCAAATCTAAACCTAACCCCATATCTAAACCTAAAATCTAAACCTAACCCCAAATCTAAACCAAAAATCTAAACCTAACCCCAAATCTAAACCTAACCCCAAACCTAAACCTAAAATCTAAACCTAATCCCAAATCTAAACCTTACCCCAAATATAAACCTAAAATCTAAACCTAACCCCAAATCTAAACCTAAAATCTAAACCTAACCCCAAATCTAAACCTAAAATCTAAACCTAAAATCTAAACCTAACCCCAAATCTAAACCTAAAATCTAAACCTAACCCCAAATCTAAACCTAACCCCAAATCTAAACCTAAAATCTAAACCTAACCCCAAATCTAAACCTAACCCCAAATCTAAACCTAAAATCTAAACCTAACCCCAAATCTAAACCTAAAATCTAAACCTAACCCCAAATCTAAACCTAAAATCTAAACCTAAAATCTAAACCTAACCCCAAATCTAAACCTGAAATCTAAACCTGACCCCAAATCTAAACCTAACCCCAAATCTAAACCTAAAATCTAAACCTAACCCCAAATCTAAACCTTACCCCAAATCTAAACCTAAAATCTAAACCTAACCCCAAATCTAAACCAAAAATCTAAACCTAACCCCAAATCTAAACCTAACCCCAAACCTAAACCTAAAATCTAAACCTAACCCCAAATCTAAACCTAAAATCTAAACCTAACCCCAAATCTAAACCTAAAATCTAAACCTAACCCCAAATCTAAACCTAAAATCTAAACCTAACCCCAAATCTAAACCTTACCCCAAATATAAACCTCAAATCTAAACCTAACCCCAAATCTAAACCTAAAATCCAAACCTAACCCCAAATCTAAACCTAAAATCTAAACCTAACCCCAAATCTAAGCCTAAAATCTAAACCTAAAATCTAAACCTAACCCCAAATCTAAACCTAAAATCTAAACCTAACCGCAAATCTAAACCTAACCCCAAATCTAAACCTAACCCCAAATCTAAACCTAAAATCTAAACCTAACCCCAAATCTAAACCTAACCCCAAATCTAAACCTAAAATCTAAACCTAACCCCAAATCTAAACCTAAAATATAAACCTAACCCCAAATCTAAACCTAAAATCTAAACCTAACCCCAAATCTTACCCCAAATCTAAACCTAACCCCAAATCTAAACCTAAAATCTAAACCTAACCCCAAATCTAAACCTTACCCCAAATATAAACCTAAAATCTAAACCTAATCCCAAATCTAAACCTAAAATCTAAACCTAACCCCAAATCTAAACCTAAAATCTAAACCTAACCCCAAATCTAAACGTAACCCCAAATCTAAACCTAAAATCTAAACCTAACCCCAAATCTTACCCCAAATCTAAACCTAACCCCAAATCTAAACCTAAAATCTAAACCTAACCCCAAATCTAAACCTAAAATCTAAACCTAACCCCAAATGTAAACCTTACCCCAAATCTAAACCTAAAATCTAAACCTAACCCCAAATCTAAACCTAAAATCTAAACCTAACCCCAAATCTAAACCTAAAAACTAAACCTAACCCCAAATCTAAACCTAAAATCTAAACCTAACCCCAAATCTAAACCTAACCCCAAATCTAAACCTAAAATCTAAACCTAACCCCAAATCTAAACCTAACCCCAAATCTAAACCTAAAATCTAAACCTAACCCCAAATCTAAACCTAAAAACTAAACCTAACCCCAAATCTAAAACTAACCCCAAATCTAAACCAAAAATCTAAACCTAACCCCAAATCTAAACCTAACCCCAAATCTAAACCTAAAATCTAAACCTAACCCCAAATCTAAACCAAAAATCTAAACCTAACCCCAAATCTAAACCTAACCCCAAACCTAAACCTAAAATCTAAACCTAATCCCAAATCTAAACCTTACCCCAAATATAAACCTAAAATCTAAACCTAACCCCAAATCTAAACTTAAAATCTAAACCTAACCCCAAATCTAAACCTAAAATCTAAACCTAAAATCTAAACCTAACCCCAAATCTAAACCTAAAATCTAAACCTAACCCCAAATCTAAACCTAACCCCAAATCTAAACCTAAAATCTAAACCTAACCCCAAATCTAAACCTAACCCCAAATCTAAACCTAAAATCTAAACCTAACCCCAAATCTAAACCTAAAATCTAAACCTAACCCCAAATCTAAACCTAAAATCTAAACCTAAAATCTAAAATTAACCCCAAATCTAAACCTGAAATCTAAACCTGACCCCAAATCTAAACCTAACCCCAAATCTAAACCTAAAATCTAAACCTAACCCCAAATCTAAACCTTACCCCAAATCTAAACCTAAAATCTAAACCTAACCCCAAATCTAAACCTAAAATCTACACCTAACCCCAAATCTAAACCTAAAATCTAAACCTAACCCCAAATCTAAACCTAACCCCAAATCTAAACCTAAAATCTAAAGCTAACCCCAAATCTAAACCTAACCCCAAATCTAAACCTAAAATCTAAACCTAACCCCAAATCTAAACCTAAAATCTAAACCTAACCCCAAATCTAAACCTAACCCCAAATCTAAACCTTACCCCAAATCTAAACCTTAAATCTAAACCTAACCCCAAATCTAAACCTAAAATCTAAACCTAACCCCAAATCTAAACCTAAAATCTAAACCTAACCCCAAATCTAAACCTAACCCCAAATCTAAACCTAAAATCTAAACCTAACCCCAAATCTAAACCTAACCCCAAATCTAAACCTAAAATCTAAACCTAACCCCAAATCTAAACCTAACCCCAAATCTAAACCTAAAATCTAAACCTAACCCCAAATCTAAACCTAAAATCTAAACCTAACCCCAAGTCTAAACCTAACCCCAAATCTAAACCTAAAATCTAAACCTAACCCCAAATCTAAACCTAAAATCTAAACCTAACCCCAAATCTAAACCTAACCCCAAATCTAAACCTAAAATCTAAACCTAACCCCAAATCTAAACCTTACCCCAAATATAAACCTAAAATCTAACCCTAACCCCAAATCTAAACCTAAAATCTAAACCTAACCCCAAATCTAAACCTAAAATCTACACCTAACCCCAAATCTAAACCTAAAATCTAAACCTAACCCCAAATCTAAACCTAACCCCAAATCTAAACCTAAAATCTAAACCTAACCCCAAATCTAAACCTAAAATCTAAACCTAACCCCAAATCTAAACCTAACCCCAAATCTAAACCTAAAATCTGAACCTAACCCCAAATATAACCTAACCCCAAATCTAAACCTAAAATCTAAACCTAACCCCAAATCTAAACCTAACCCCAAATCTAAACCTAAAATCTAAACCTAAACCCAAATCTAAACCTAAAATCTAAACCTAACCCCAAATCTAAACCTAAAATCTAAACCTAACCCCAAATCTAAACCTAAAACCTAAACCTAACCCCAAATCTAAACCTAAAATCTAAACCTAACCCCAAATCTAAACCTTACCCCAAATATAAACCTAAAATCTAAACCTAACCCCAAATCTAAACCTAAAATCTAAACCTAACCCCAAATCTAAACCTAACCCCAAATCTAAACCTAAAATCTAAACCTAACCCCAAATCTAAACCTAACCCCAAATCTAAACCTAAAATCTAAACCTAACCCCAAATCTAAACCTAACCCCAAATCTAAACCTAAAATCTAAACCTAACCCCAAATCTAAACCTAAAATCTAAACCTAACCCCAAGTCTAAACCTAACCCCAAATCTAAACCTAAAATCTAAACCTAACCCCAAATCTAAACCTAAAATCTAAACCTAACCCCAAATCTAAACCTAACCCCAAATCTAAACCTAAAATCTAAACCTAACCCCAAATCTAAACCTTACCCCAAATATAAACCTAAAATCTAACCCTAACCCCAAATCTAAACCTAAAATCTAAACCTAACCCCAAATCTAAACCTAAAATCTACACCTAACCCCAAATCTAAACCTAAAATCTAAACCTAACCCCAAATCTAAACCTAACCCCAAATCTAAACCTAAAATCTAAACCTAACCCCAAATCTAAACCTAAAATCTAAACCTAACCCCAAATCTAAACCTAACCCCAAATCTAAACCTAAAATCTGAACCTAACCCCAAATATAACCTAACCCCAAATCTAAACCTAAAATCTAAACCTAACCCCAAATCTAAACCTAACCCCAAATCTAAACCTAAAATCTAAACCTAAACCCAAATCTAAACCTAAAATCTAAACCTAACCCCAAATCTAAACCTAAAATCTAAACCTAACCCCAAATCTAAACCTAAAACCTAAACCTAACCCCAAATCTAAACCTAAAATCTAAACCTAACCCCAAATCTAAACCTTACCCCAAATATAAACCTAAAATCTAAACCTAACCCCAAATCTAAACCTAAAATCTAAACCTAACCCCAAATCTAAACCTAAAATCTAAACCTAACCCCAAATCTAAACCTAACCCCAAATCTAAACCTAAAATCTAAACCTAACCCCAAATCTAAACCTAAAATCTAAACCTAACCTCAAATCTAAACCTAACCCCAAATCTAAACCTAAAATCTAAACCTAACCCAAAATCTAAACCTAACTCCAAATCTAAACCTAAAATCTAAACCTAACCCCAAATCTAAACCTTACCCCAAATCTAAACCTAAAATCTAAACCTAACCCCAAATCTAAACCTAAAATCTAAACCTAACCCCAAATCTAAACCTAAAATCTAAACCTAACCCCAAATCTAAACCTTACCCCAAATCTAAACCTAAAATCTAAACCTAACCCCAAATCTAAACCTAAAATCTAAACCTAACCCCAAATCTAAACCTAAAATCTAAACCTAACCCCAAATCTAAACCTAAAACCTAAACCTAACCCCAAATCTAAACCTAAAATCTAAACCTAACCCCAAATCTAAACCTAACCCCAAATCTAAACCTAAAATCTAAACCTAACCCCAAATCTAAACCTAACCCCAAATCTAAACCTAAAATCTAAACCTAACCCCAAATCTAAACCTAAAAACTAAACCTAACCCCAAATCTAAAACTAACCCCAAATCTAAACCAAAAATCTAAACCTAACCCCAAATCTAAACCTAACCCCATATCTAAACCTAAAATCTAAACCTAACCCCAAATCTAAACCAAAAATCTAAACCTAACCCCAAATCTAAACCTAACCCCAAACCTAAACCTAAAATCTAAACCTAATCCCAAATCTAAACCTTACCCCAAATATAAACCTAAAATCTAAACCTAACCCCAAATCTAAACTTAAAATCTAAACCTAACCCCAAATCTAAACCTAAAATCTAAACCTAAAATCTAAACCTAACCCCAAATCTAAACCTAAAATCTAAACCTAACCCCAAATCTAAACCTAACCCCAAATCTAAACCTAAAATCTAAACCTAACCCCAAATCTAAACCTAACCCCAAATCTAAACCTAAAATCTAAACCTAACCCCAAATCTAAACCTAAAATCTAAACCTAACCCCAAATCTAAACCTAAAATCTAAACCTAAAATCTAAAATTAACCCCAAATCTAAACCTGAAATCTAAACCTGACCCCAAATCTAAACCTAACCCCAAATCTAAACCTAAAATCTAAACCTAACCCCAAATCTAAACCTTACCCCAAATCTAAACCTAAAATCTAAACCTAACCCCAAATCTAAACCTAAAATCTACACCTAACCCCAAATCTAAACCTAAAATCTAAACCTAACCCCAAATCTAAACCTAACCCCAAATCTAAACCTAAAATCTAAAGCTAACCCCAAATCTAAACCTAACCCCAAATCTAAACCTAAAATCTAAACCTAACCCCAAATCTAAACCTAAAATCTAAACCTAACCCCAAATCTAAACCTAACCCCAAATCTAAACCTTACCCCAAATCTAAACCTTAAATCTAAACCTAACCCCAAATCTAAACCTAAAATCTAAACCTAACCCCAAATCTAAACCTAAAATCTAAACCTAACCCCAAATCTAAACCTAACCCCAAATCTAAACCTAAAATCTAAACCTAACCCCAAATCTAAACCTAACCCCAAATCTAAACCTAAAATCTAAACCTAACCCCAAATCTAAACCTAAAATCTAAACCTAACCCCAAGTCTAAACCTAACCCCAAATCTAAACCTAAAATCTAAACCTAACCCCAAATCTAAACCTAAAATCTAAACCTAACCCCAAATCTAAACCTAACCCCAAATCTAAACCTAAAATCTAAACCTAACCCCAAATCTAAACCTTACCCCAAATATAAACCTAAAATCTAACCCTAACCCCAAATCTAAACCTAAAATCTAAACCTAACCCCAAATCTAAACCTAAAATCTACACCTAACCCCAAATCTAAACCTAAAATCTAAACCTAACCCCAAATCTAAACCTAACCCCAAATCTAAACCTAAAATCTAAACCTAACCCCAAATCTAAACCTAAAATCTAAACCTAACCCCAAATCTAAACCTAACCCCAAATCTAAACCTAAAATCTGAACCTAACCCCAAATATAACCTAACCCCAAATCTAAACCTAAAATCTAAACCTAACCCCAAATCTAAACCTAACCCCAAATCTAAACCTAAAATCTAAACCTAAACCCAAATCTAAACCTAAAATCTAAACCTAACCCCAAATCTAAACCTAAAATCTAAACCTAACCCCAAATCTAAACCTAAAACCTAAACCTAACCCCAAATCTAAACCTAAAATCTAAACCTAACCCCAAATCTAAACCTTACCCCAAATATAAACCTAAAATCTAAACCTAACCCCAAATCTAAACCTAAAATCTAAACCTAACCCCAAATCTAAACCTAACCCCAAATCTAAACCTAAAATCTAAACCTAACCCCAAATCTAAACCTAACCCCAAATCTAAACCTAAAATCTAAACCTAACCCCAAATCTAAACCTAACCCCAAATCTAAACCTAAAATCTAAACCTAACCCCAAATCTAAACCTAAAATCTAAACCTAACCCCAAGTCTAAACCTAACCCCAAATCTAAACCTAAAATCTAAACCTAACCCCAAATCTAAACCTAAAATCTAAACCTAACCCCAAATCTAAACCTAACCCCAAATCTAAACCTAAAATCTAAACCTAACCCCAAATCTAAACCTTACCCCAAATATAAACCTAAAATCTAACCCTAACCCCAAATCTAAACCTAAAATCTAAACCTAACCCCAAATCTAAACCTAAAATCTACACCTAACCCCAAATCTAAACCTAAAATCTAAACCTAACCCCAAATCTAAACCTAACCCCAAATCTAAACCTAAAATCTAAACCTAACCCCAAATCTAAACCTAAAATCTAAACCTAACCCCAAATCTAAACCTAACCCCAAATCTAAACCTAAAATCTGAACCTAACCCCAAATATAACCTAACCCCAAATCTAAACCTAAAATCTAAACCTAACCCCAAATCTAAACCTAACCCCAAATCTAAACCTAAAATCTAAACCTAAACCCAAATCTAAACCTAAAATCTAAACCTAACCCCAAATCTAAACCTAAAATCTAAACCTAACCCCAAATCTAAACCTAAAACCTAAACCTAACCCCAAATCTAAACCTAAAATCTAAACCTAACCCCAAATCTAAACCTTACCCCAAATATAAACCTAAAATCTAAACCTAACCCCAAATCTAAACCTAAAATCTAAACCTAACCCCAAATCTAAACCTAAAATCTAAACCTAACCCCAAATCTAAACCTAACCCCAAATCTAAACCTAAAATCTAAACCTAACCCCAAATCTAAACCTAAAATCTAAACCTAACCTCAAATCTAAACCTAACCCCAAATCTAAACCTAAAATCTAAACCTAACCCAAAATCTAAACCTAACTCCAAATCTAAACCTAAAATCTAAACCTAACCCCAAATCTAAACCTTACCCCAAATCTAAACCTAAAATCTAAACCTAACCCCAAATCTAAACCTAAAATCTAAACCTAACCCCAAATCTAAACCTAAAATCTAAACCTAACCCCAAATCTAAACCTTACCCCAAATCTAAACCTAAAATCTAAACCTAAACCCAAATCTAAACCTAAAATCTAAACCTAACCCCAAATCTAAACCTAAAATCTAAACCTAACCCCAAATCTAAACCTAAAACCTAAACCTAACCCCAAATCTAAACCTAAAATCTAAACCTAACCCCAAATCTAAACCTTACCCCAAATATAAACCTAAAATCTAAACCTAACCCCAAATCTAAACCTAAAATCTAAACCTAACCCCAAATCTAAACCTAACCCCAAATCTAAACCTAAAATCTAAACCTAACCCCAAATCTAAACCTAACCCCAAATCTAAACCTAAAATCTAAACCTAACCCCAAATCTAAACCTAACCCCAAATCTAAACCTAAAATCTAAACCTAACCCCAAATCTAAACCTAAAATCTAAACCTAACCCCAAGTCTAAACCTAACCCCAAATCTAAACCTAAAATCTAAACCTAACCCCAAATCTAAACCTAAAATCTAAACCTAACCCCAAATCTAAACCTAACCCCAAATCTAAACCTAAAATCTAAACCTAACCCCAAATCTAAACCTTACCCCAAATATAAACCTAAAATCTAACCCTAACCCCAAATCTAAACCTAAAATCTAAACCTAACCCCAAATCTAAACCTAAAATCTACACCTAACCCCAAATCTAAACCTAAAATCTAAACCTAACCCCAAATCTAAACCTAACCCCAAATCTAAACCTAAAATCTAAACCTAACCCCAAATCTAAACCTAAAATCTAAACCTAACCCCAAATCTAAACCTAACCCCAAATCTAAACCTAAAATCTAAACCTAACCCCAAATATAACCTAACCCCAAATCTAAACCTAAAATCTAAACCTAACCCCAAATCTAAACCTAACCCCAAATCTAAACCTAAAATCTAAACCTAAACCCAAATCTAAACCTAAAATCTAAACCTAACCCCAAATCTAAACCTAAAATCTAAACCTAACCCCAAATCTAAACCTAAAACCTAAACCTAACCCCAAATCTAAACCTAAAATCTAAACCTAACCCCAAATCTAAACCTTACCCCAAATATAAACCTAAAATCTAAACCTAACCCCAAATCTAAACCTAAAATCTAAACCTAACCCCAAATCTAAACCTAAAATCTAAACCTAACCCCAAATCTAAACCTAACCCCAAATCTAAACCTAAAATCTAAACCTAACCCCAAATCTAAACCTAAAATCTAAACCTAACCTCAAATCTAAACCTAACCCCAAATCTAAACCTAAAATCTAAACCTAACCCAAAATCTAAACCTAACTCCAAATCTAAACCTAAAATCTAAACCTAACCCCAAATCTAAACCTTACCCCAAATCTAAACCTAAAATCTAAACCTAACCCCAAATCTAAACCTAAAATCTAAACCTAACCCCAAATCTAAACCTAAAATCTAAACCTAACCCCAAATCTAAACCTAAAATCTAAACCTAACCCCAAATCTAAACCTTACCCCAAATATAAACCTAAAATCTAAACCTAATCCCAAATCTAAACCTAAAATCTAAACCTAACCCCAAATCTAACCTAAAATCTAAACCTAACCCCAAATCTAAACCTAACCCCAAATCTAAACCTAAAATCTAAACCTAACCCCAAATCTTACCCCAAATCTAAACCTAACCCCAAATCTAAACCTAAAATCTAAACCTAACCCCAAATCTAAACCTAAAATCTAAACCTAACCCCAAATGTAAACCTTACCCCAAATCTAAACCTAAAATCTAAACCTAACCCCAAATCTAAACCTAAAATCTAAACCTAACCCCAAATCTAAACCTAAAATCTAAACCTAACCCCAAATCTAAACCTAAAATCTAAACCTAACCCCAAATCTAAAACTAACCCCAAATATAAACCAAAAATCTAAACCTAACCCCAAATCTAAACCTAAAATCTAAACCTAACCCCAAATCTAAACCTAACCCCAAATCTAAACCTAAAATCTAAACCTAACCCCAAATCTAAACCTAAAAACTAAACCTAACCCCAAATCTAAAACTAACCCCAAATCTAAACCAAAAATCTAAACCTAACCCCAAATCTAAACCTAACCCCATATCTAAACCTAAAATCTAAACCTAACCCCAAATCTAAACCAAAAATCTAAACCTAACCCCAAATCTAAACCTAACCCCAAACCTAAACCTAAAATCTAAACCTAATCCCAAATCTAAACCTTACCCCAAATATAAACCTAAAATCTAAACCTAACCCCAAATCTAAACCTAAAATCTAAACCTAACCTCAAATCTAAACCTAAAATCTAAACCTAAAATCTAAACCTAACCCCAAATCTAAACCTAAAATCTAAACCTAACCCCAAATCTAAACCTAACCCCAAATCTAAACCTAAAATCTAAACCTAACCCCAAATCTAAACCTAACCCCAAATCTAAACCTAAAATCTAAACCTAACCCCAAATCTAAACCTAAAATCTAAACCTAACCCCAAATCTGAAACCCAAATCCAAACCTAAAATCTAAACCTAACCCCAAATCTAAACCTAAAATCTAAACCTAACCCCAAATCTAAACCTAACCCCAAATCTAAACCTAAAATCTAAACCTAACCCCAAATCTAAACCTAACCCCAAATCTAAACCTAAAATCTAAACCTAACCCCAAATCTAAACCTAAAATCTAAACCTAACCCCAAATCTAAACCTAAAATCCAAACCTAACCCAAAATCTAAACCTAAAATCTAAACCTAACCCCAAATCTAAACCTAAAATCTAAACCTAAAATCTAAACCTAACCCCAAATCTAAACCTAACCCCAAATCTAAACCTAAAATCTAAACCTAACCCCAAATCTAAACCTAAAATCTAAACCTAACCCCAAATCTAAACCTAAAATCTAAACCTAACCCCAAATCTAAACTTAAAATCTAAACCTAACCCCAAATCTAAACCTAAAATCTAAACCTAACCCCAAATCTAAACCTAAAATCTAAACCTAAAATCTAAACCTAACCCCAAATCTAAACCTAAAATCTAAACCTAACCCCAAATCTAAACCTAACCCCAAATCTAAACCTAAAATATAAACCTAACCCCAAATCTAAACCTAAAATCTAAACCTAACCCCAAATCTAAACCTAAAATCTAAACCTAACCCCAAATCTAAACCTAAAATCTAAACCTAACCCCAAATCTAAACCTAAAATCTAAACCTAACCCCAAATCTAAACCTAAAATCTAAACCTAACCCCAAATCTAAACCTAACCCCAAATCTAAACCAAAAATCTAAACCTAACCCAAATCTAACCCTAACCCCAAATCTAAACCTAAAATCTAAACCTAACCCCAAATCTAAACCTAAAATCTAAACCTAACCCCAAGTCTAAACCTAACCCCAAAACTAAACCTAAAATCTAAACCTAACCCCAAATCTAAACCTAACCCCATATCTAAACCTAAAATCTAAACCTAACCCCAAATATAAACCAAAAATCTAAACCTAATCCCAAATCTAAACCTAACCCCAAACCTAAACCTAAAATCTAAACCTAACCCCAAATCTAAACCTAACCCCAAATATAAACCTAAAATCTAAACCTAACCCCAAACCTAACCCCAAATCTAAACCTAACCCCAAATCTAAACCTAAAATCTAAACCTAAAATCTAAACCTAACCCCAAATCTAAACCTAAAATCTAAACCTAACCCCAAATCTAAACCTAACCCCAAATCTAAACCTAAAATCTAAACCTAACCCCAAATCTAAAACTAACCCCAAATCTAAACCAAAAATCTAAACCTAACCCAAATCTAACCCTAACCCCAAATCTAAACCTAAAATCTAAACCTAACCCCAAATCTAAACCTAAAATCTAAACCTGACCCCAAGTCTAAACCTAACCCCAAATCTAAACCTAAAATCTAAACCTAACCCCAAATCTAAACCTAACCCCATATCTAAACCTAAAATCTAAACCTAACCCCAAATCTAAACCTAACCCCAAATCTAAACCTAAAATCTAAACCTAACCCCAAATCTAAACCTAAAAACTAAACCTAACCCCAAATCTAAAACTAACCCCAAATCTAAACCAAAAATCTAAACCTAACCCCAAATCTAAACCTAACCCCAAATCTAAACCTAAAATCTAAACCTAACCCCAAATCTAAACCTAAAATCTAAACCTAACCTCAAATCTAAACCTAACCCCAAATCTAAACCTAAAATCTAAACCTAACCCAAAATCTAAACCTAACTCCAAATCTAAACCTAAAATCTAAACCTAACCCCAAATCTAAACCTTACCCCAAATCTAAACCTAAAATCTAAACCTAACCCCAAATCTAAACCTAAAATCTAAACCTAACCCCAAATCTAAACCTAAAATCTAAACCTAACCCCAAATCTAAACCTAAAATCTAAACCTAACCCCAAATCTAAACCTTACCCCAAATATAAACCTAAAATCTAAACCTAATCCCAAATCTAAACCTAAAATCTAAACCTAACCCCAAATCTAAGCCTAAAATCTAAACCTAACCCCAAATCTAAACCTAACCCCAAATCTAAACCTAAAATCTATAACCTAACCCCAAATCTTACCCCAAATCTAAACCTAACCCCAAATCTAAACCTAAAATCTAAACCTAACCCCAAATCTAAACCTAAAATCTAAACCTAACCCCAATTGTAAACCTTACCCCAAATCTAAACCTAAAATCTAAACCTAACCCCAAATCTAAACCTAAAATCTAAACCTAACCCCAAATCTAAACCTAAAATCTAAACCTAACCCCAAATCTAAACCTAAAATCTAAACCTAACCCCAAATCTAAAACTAACCCCAAATATAAACCAAAAATCTAAACCTAACCCCAAATCTAAACCTAAAATCTAAACCTAACCCCAAATCTAAACCTAACCCCAAATCTAAACCTAAAATCTAAACCTAACCCCAAATCTAAACCTAAAAACTAAACCTAACCCCAAATCTAAAACTAACCCCAAATCTAAACCAAAAATCTAAACCTAACCCCAAATCTAAACCTAACCCCATATCTAAACCTAAAATCTAAACCTAACCCCAAATCTAAACCAAAAATCTAAACCTAACCCCAAATCTAAACCTAACCCCAAACCTAAACCTAAAATCTAAACCTAATCCCAAATCTAAACCTTACCCCAAATATAAACCTAAAATCTAAACCTAACCCCAAATCTAAACCTAAAATCTAAACCTAACCCCAAATCTAAACCTAAAATCTAAACCTAAAATCTAAACCTAACCCCAAATCTAAACCTAAAATCTAAACCTAACCCCAAATCTAAACCTAACCCCAAATCTAAACCTAAAATCTAAACCTAACCCCAAATCTAAACCTAACCCCAAATCTAAACCTAAAATCTAAACCTAACCCCAAATCTAAACCTAAAATCTAAACCTAACCCCAAATCTAAACTTAAAATCTAAACCTAACCCCAAATCTAAACCTAAAATCTAAACCTAACCCCAAATCTAAACCTAAAATCTAAACCTAAAATCTAAACCTAACCCCAAATCTAAACCTAAAATCTAAACCTAACCCCAAATCTAAACCTAACCCCAAATCTAAACCTAAAATATAAACCTAACCCCAAATCTAAACCTAAAATCTAAACCTAACCCCAAATCTAAACCTAAAATCTAAACCTAACCCCAAATCTAAACCTAAAATCTAAACCTAACCCCAAATCTAAACCTAAAATCTAAACCTAACCCCAAATCTAAACCTAACCCCAAATCTAAACCTAACCCCAAATCTAAACCTAAAATCTAAACCTAACCCCAAATCTAAACCTAAAATCTAAACCTAACCCCAAATCTAAACCTAACCCCAAATCTAAACCAAAAATCTAAACCTAACCCAAATCTAACCCTAACCCCAAATCTAAACCTAAAATCTAAACCTAACCCCAAATCTAAACCTAAAATCTAAACCTAACCCCAAGTCTAAACCTAACCCCAAAACTAAACCTAAAATCTAAACCTAACCCCAAATCTAAACCTAACCCCATATCTAAACCTAAAATCTAAACCTAACCCCAAATCTAAACCAAAAATCTAAACCTAACCCCAAATCTAAACCTAACCCCAAACCTAAACCTAAAATCTAAACCTAACCCCAAATCTAAACCTAACCCCAAATATAAACCTAAAATCTAAACCTAACCCCAAACCTAACCCCAAATCTAAACCTAACCCCAAATCTAAACCTAAAATCTAAACCTAAAATCTAAACCTAACCCCAAATCTAAACCTAAAATCTAAACCTAACCCCAAATCTAAACCTAACCCCAAATCTAAACCTAAAATCTAAACCTAACCCCAAATCTAAAACTAACCCCAAATCTAAACCAAAAATCTAAACCTAACCCAAATCTAACCCTAACCCCAAATCTAAACCTAAAATCTAAACCTAACCCCAAATCTAAACCTAAAATCTAAACCTGACCCCAAGTCTAAACCTAACCCCAAATCTAAACCTGAAATCTAAACCTAACCCCAAATCTAAACCTAACCCCATATCTAAACCTAAAATCTAAACCTAACCCCAAATCTAAACCTAACCCCAAATCTAAACCTAAAATCTAAACCTAACCCCAAATCTAAACCTAAAAACTAAACCTCACCCCAAATCTAAAACTAACCCCAAATCTAAACCAAAAATCTAAACCTAACCCCAAATCTAAACCTAACCCCATATCTAAACCTAAAATCTAAACCTAACCCCAAATCTAAACCAAAAATCTAAACCTAACCTCAAATCTAAACCTAACCCCAAACCTAAACCTAAAATCTAAACCTAATCCCAAATCTAAACCTTACCCCAAATATAAACCTAAAATCTAAACCTAACCCCAAATCTAAACCTAAAATCTAAACCTAACCCCAAATCTAAACCTAAAATCTAAACCTAAAATCTAAACCTAACCCCAAATCTAAACCTAAAATCTAAACCTAACCCCAAATCTAAACCTAACCCCAAATCTAAACCTAAAATCTAAACCTAACCCCAAATCTAAACCTAAAATCTAAACCTAACCCCAAATCTAAACCTAACCCCAAATCTAAACCTAAAATCTAAACCTAACCCCAAATCTAAACCTAAAATCTAAACCTAAAATCTAAACCTAACCCCAAATCTAAACCTGAAATCTAAACCTGACCCCAAATCTAAACCTAACCCCAAATCTAAACCTAAAATCTAAACCTAACCCCAAATCTAAACCTAAAATCTAAACCTAACCCCAAATCTAAACCTTACCCCAAATCTAAACCTAAAATCTAAACCTAACCCCAAATCTAAACCTAAAATCTACACCTAACCCCAAATCTAAACCTAAAATCTAAACCTAACCCCAAATCTAAACCTAAAATCTAAACCTAACCCCAAATCTAAACCTAACCCCAAATCTAAACCTAAAATCTAAACCTAACCCCAAATCTAAACCTAACCCCAAATCTAAACCTAAAATCTAAACCTAACCCCAAATCTAAACCTAAAATCTAAACCTAACCCCAAATCTAAACCTAACCCCAAATCTAAACCTTACCCCAAATCTAAACCTTAAATCTAAACCTAACCCCAAATCTAAACCTAAAATCTAAACCTAACCCCAAATCTAAACCTAAAATCTAAACCTAACCCCAAATCTAAACCTAACCCCAAATCTAAACCTAAAATCTAAACCTAACCCCAAATCTAAACCTAACCCCAAATCTAAACCTAAAATCTAAACCTAACCCCAAATCTAAACCTAACCCCAAATCTAAACCTAAAATCTAAACCTAACCCCAAATCTAAACCTAAAATCTAAACCTAACCCCAAGTCTAAACCTAACCCCAAATCTAAACCTAAAATCTAAACCTAACCCCAAATCTAAACCTAAAATCTAAACCTAACCCCAAATCTAAACCTAACCCCAAATCTAAATCTAAAATCTAAACCTAACCCCAAATCTAAACCTTACCCCAAATATAAACCTAAAATCTAACCCTAACCCCAAATCTAAACATAAAATCTAAACCTAACCCCAAATCTAAACCTAAAATCTACACCTAACCCCAAATCTAAACCTAAAATCTAAACCTAACCCCAAATCTAAACCTAACCCCAAATCTAAACCTAAAATCTAAACCTAACCCCAAATCTAAACCTAAAATCTAAACCTAACCCCAAATCTAAACCTAACCCCAAATCTAAACCTAACCCCAAATCTAAACCTAAAATCTGAACCTAACCCCAAATATAACCTAACCCCAAATCTAAACCTAAAATCTAAACCTAACCCCAAATCTAAACCTAACCCCAAATCTAAACCTAAAATCTAAACCTAAACCCAAATCTAAACCTAAAATCTAAACCTAACCCCAAATCTAAACCTAAAATCTAAACCTAACCCCAAATCTAAACCTAACCCCAAATCTAAACCTAACCCCAAATCTAAACCTAAAATCTAAACCTAACCCCAAATCTAAACCTAAAATCTAAACCTAACCCCAAATCTAAACCTAACCCCAAATCTAAACCAAAAATCTAAACCTAACCCAAATCTAACCCTAACCCCAAATCTAAACCTAAAATCTAAACCTAACCCCAAATCTAAACCTAAAATCTAAACCTAACCCCAAGTCTAAACCTAACCCCAAAACTAAACCTAAAATCTAAACCTAACCCCAAATCTAAACCTAACCCCATATCTAAACCTAAAATCTAAACCTAACCCCAAATCTAAACCAAAAATCTAAACCTAACCCCAAATCTAAACCTAACCCCAAATCTAAAACTAACCCCAAATCTAAACCAAAAATCTAAACCTAACCCAAATCTAACCCTAACCCCAAATCTAAACCTAAAATCTAAACCTAACCCCAAATCTAAACCTAAAATCTAAACCTGACCCCAAGTCTAAACCTAACCCCAAATCTAAACCTGAAATCTAAACCTAACCCCAAATCTAAACCTAACCCCATATCTAAACCTAAAATCTAAACCTAACCCCAAATCTAAACCTAACCCCAAATCTAAACCTAAAATCTAAACCTAACCCCAAATCTAAACCTAAAAACTAAACCTCACCCCAAATCTAAAACTAACCCCAAATCTAAACCAAAAATCTAAACCTAACCCCAAATCTAAACCTAACCCCATATCTAAACCTAAAATCTAAACCTAACCCCAAATCTAAACCAAAAATCTAAACCTAACCTCAAATCTAAACCTAACCCCAAACCTAAACCTAAAATCTAAACCTAATCCCAAATCTAAACCTTACCCCAAATATAAACCTAAAATCTAAACCTAACCCCAAATCTAAACCTAAAATCTAAACCTAACCCCAAATCTAAACCTAAAATCTAAACCTAAAATCTAAACCTAACCCCAAATCTAAACCTAAAATCTAAACCTAACCCCAAATCTAAACCTAACCCCAAATCTAAACCTAAAATCTAAACCTAACCCCAAATCTAAACCTAAAATCTAAACCTAACCCCAAATCTAAACCTAACCCCAAATCTAAACCTAAAATCTAAACCTAACCCCAAATCTAAACCTAAAATCTAAACCTAAAATCTAAACCTAACCCCAAATCTAAACCTGAAATCTAAACCTGACCCCAAATCTAAACCTAACCCCAAATCTAAACCTAAAATCTAAACCTAACCCCAAATCTAAACCTAAAATCTAAACCTAACCCCAAATCTAAACCTAACCCCAAATCTAAACCTAAAATCTAAACCTAACCCCAAATCTAAACCTAAAATCTACACCTAACCCCAAATCTAAACCTAAAATCTAAACCTAACCCCAAATCTAAACCTAAAATCTAAACCTAACCCCAAATCTAAACCTAACCCCAAATCTAAACCTAAAATCTAAACCTAACCCCAAATCTAAACCTAACCCCAAATCTAAACCTAAAATCTAAACCTAACCCCAAATCTAAACCTAAAATCTAAACCTAACCCCAAATCTAAACCTAACCCCAAATCTAAACCTTACCCCAAATCTAAACCTTAAATCTAAACCTAACCCCAAATCTAAACCTAAAATCTAAACCTAACCCCAAATCTAAACCTAAAATCTAAACCTAACCCCAAATCTAAACCTAATCCCAAATCTAAACCTAAAATCTAAACCTAACCCCAAATCTAAACCTAACCCCAAATCTAAACCTAAAATCTAAACCTAACCCCAAATCTAAACCTAACCCCAAATCTAAACCTAAAATCTAAACCTAACCCCAAATCTAAACCTAAAATCTAAACCTAACCCCAAGTCTAAACCTAACCCCAAATCTAAACCTAAAATCTAAACCTAACCCCAAATCTAAACCTAAAATCTAAACCTAACCCCAAATCTAAACCTAACCCCAAATCTAAACCTAAAATCTAAACCTAACCCCAAATCTAAACCTTACCCCAAATATAAACCTAAAATCTAACCCTAACCCCAAATCTAAACCTAAAATCTAAACCTAACCCCAAATCTAAACCTAAAATCTACACCTAACCCCAAATCTAAACCTAAAATCTAAACCTAACCCCAAATCTAAACCTTACCCCAAATCTAAACCTAAAATCTAAACCTAACCCCAAATCTAAACCTAAAATCTAAACCTAACCCCAAATCTAAACCTAACCCCAAATCTAAACCTAACCCCAAATCTAAACCTAAAATCTGAACCTAACCCCAAATATAACCTAACCCCAAATCTAAACCTAAAATCTAAACCTAACCCCAAATCTAAACCTAACCCCAAATCTAAACCTAAAATCTAAACCTAAACCCAAATCTAAACCTAAAATCTAAACCTAACCCCAAATCTAAACCTAAAATCTAAACCTAACCCCAAATCTAAACCTAAAATCTAAACCTAACCCCAAATCTAAACCTTACCCCAAATATAAACCTAAAATCTAAACCTAACCCCAAATCTAAACCTAAAATCTAAACCTAACCCCAAATCTAAACCTAAAATCTAAACCTAACCCCAAATCTAAACCTAACCCCAAATCTAAACCTAAAATCTAAACCTAACCCCAAATCTAAACCTAAAATCTAAACCTAACCTCAAATCTAAACCTAACCCCAAATCTAAACCTACAATCTAAACCTAACCCAAAATCTAAACCTAACTCCAAATCTAAACCTAAAATCTAAACCTAACCCCAAATCTAAACCTTACCCCAAATCTAAACCTAAAATCTAAACCTAACCCCAAATCTAAACCTAAAATCTAAACCTAACCCCAAATCTAAACCTAAAATCTAAACCTAACCCAAATCTAAACCTAAAATCTAAACCTAACCCCAAATCTAAACCTTACCCCAAATATAAACCTAAAATCTAAACCTAATCCCAAATCTAAACCTAAAATCTAAACCTAACCCCAAATCTAAACCTAAAATCTAAACCTAACCCCAAATCTAAACCTAACCCCAAATCTAAACCTAAAATCTAAACCTAACCCCAAATCTTACCCCAAATCTAAACCTAACCCCAAATCTAAACCTAAAATCTAAACCTAACCCCAAATCTAAACCTAAAATCTAAACCTAACCCCAAATGTAAACCTTACCCCAAATCTAAACCTAAAATCTAAACCTAACCCCAAATCTAAACCTAAAATCTAAACCTAACCCCAAATCTAAACCTAAAATCTAAACCTAACCCCAAATCTAAAACTAACCCCAAATATAAACCAAAAATCTACACCTAACCCCAAATCTAAACCTAAAATCTAAACCTAACCCCAAATCTAAACCTAACCCCAAATCTAAACCTAAAATCTAAACCTAACCCCAAATCTAAACCTAAAAACTAAACCTAACCCCAAATCTAAAACTAACCCCAAATCTAAACCAAAAATCTAAACCTAACCCCAAATCTAAACCTAACCCCATATCTAAACCTAAAATCTAAACCTAACCCCAAATCTAAACCAAAAATCTAAACCTAACCCCAAATCTAAACCTAACCCCAAACCTAAACCTAAAATCTAAACCTAATCCCAAATCTAAACCTTACCCCAAATATAAACCTAAAATCTAAACCTAACCCCAAATCTAAACCTAAAATCTAAACCTAACCCCAAATCTAAACCTAAAATCTAAACCTAACCCCAAATCTAAACCTAAAATCTAAACCTAAAATCTAAACCTAACCCCAAATCTAAACCTGAAATCTAAACCTGACCCCAAATCTAAACCTAACACCAAATCTAAACCTAAAATCTAAACCTAACCCCAAATCTAAACCTAAAATCTAAACCTAACCCCAAATCTAAACCTAACCCCAAATCTAAATCTAAAATCTAAACCTAACCCCAAATCTAAACCTAACCCCAAATCTAAACCTAAAATCTAAACCTAACCCCAAATCTAAACCTAAAATCTAAACCTAACCCCAAATCTGAAACCCAAATCCAAACCTAAAATCTAAACCTAACCCCAAATCTAAACCTAAAATCTAAACCTAACCCCAAATCTAAACCTAACCCCAAATCTAAACCTAAAATCTAAACCTAACCCCAAATCTAAACCTAACCCCAAATCTAAACCTAAAATCTAAACCTAACCCCAAATCTAAACCTAAAATCTAAACCTAACCCCAAATCTAAACCTAAAATCCAAACCTAACCCAAAATCTAAACCTAAAATCTAAACCTAACCCCAAATCTAAACCTAAAATCTAAACCTAAAATCTAAACCTAACCCCAAATCTAAACCTAAAATCTAAACCTAACCCCAAATCTAAACCTAAAATCTAAACCTAACCCCAAATCTAAACTTAAAATCTAAACCTAACCCCAAATCTAAACCTAAAATCTAAACCTAACCCCAAATCTAAACCTAAAATCTAAACCTAAAATCTAAACCTAACCCCAAATCTAAACCTAAAATCTAAACCTAACCCCAAATCTAAACCTAACCCCAAATCTAAACCTAAAATCTAAACCTAACCCCAAATCTAAACCTAAAATCTAAACCTAACCCCAAATCTAAACCTAAAATCTAAACCTAACCCCAAATCTAAACCTAAAATCTAAACCTAACCCCAAATCTAAACCTAAAATCTAAACCTAACCCCAAATCTAAACCTAAAATCTAAACCTAACCCCAAATCTAAACCTTACCCCAAATATAAACCTAAAATCTAAACCTAATCCCAAATCTAAACCTAAAATCTAAACCTAACCCCAAATCTAAACCTAAAATCTAAACCTAACCCCAAATCTAAACCTAACCCCAAATCTAAACCTAAAATCTAAACCTAACCCCAAATCTTACCCCAAATCTAAACCTAACCCCAAATCTAAACCTAAAATCTAAACCTAACCCCAAATCTAAACCTAAAATCTAAACCTAACCCCAAATGTAAACCTTACCCCAAATCTAAACCTAAAATCTAAACCTAACCCCAAATCTAAACCTAAAATCTAAACCTAACCCCAAATCTAAACCTAAAATCTAAACCTAACCCCAAATCTAAAACTAACCCCAAATATAAACCAAAAATCTACACCTAACCCCAAATCTAAACCTAAAATCTAAACCTAACCCCAAATCTAAACCTAACCCCAAATCTAAACCTAAAATCTAAACCTAACCCCAAATCTAAACCTAAAAACTAAACCTAACCCCAAATCTAAAACTAACCCCAAATCTAAACCAAAAATCTAAACCTAACCCCAAATCTAAACCTAACCCCATATCTAAACCTAAAATCTAAACCTAACCCCAAATCTAAACCAAAAATCTAAACCTAACCCCAAATCTAAACCTAACCCCAAACCTAAACCTAAAATCTAAACCTAATCCCAAATCTAAACCTTACCCCAAATATAAACCTAAAATCTAAACCTAACCCCAAATCTAAACCTAAAATCTAAACCTAACCCCAAATCTAAACCTAAAATCTAAACCTAACCCCAAATCTAAACCTAAAATCTAAACCTAAAATCTAAACCTAACCCCAAATCTAAACCTGAAATCTAAACCTGACCCCAAATCTAAACCTAACACCAAATCTAAACCTAAAATCTAAACCTAACCCCAAATCTAAACCTAAAATCTAAACCTAACCCCAAATCTAAACCTTACCCCAAATCGAAACCTAAAATCTAAACCTAACCCCAAATCTAAACCTAAAATCTACACCTAACCCCAAATCTAAACCTAAAATCTAAACCTAACCCCAAATCTAAACCTAAAATCTAAACCTAACCCCAAATCTAAACCTAACCCCAAATCTAAACCTAAAATCTAAACCTAACCCCAAATCTAAACCTAACCCCAAATCTAAACCTAAAATCTAAACCTAACCCCAAATCTAAACCTAAAATCTAAACCTAACCCCAAATCTAAACCTAACCCCAAATCTAAACCTTACCCCAAATCTAAACCTTAAATCTAAACCTAACCCCAAATCTAAACCTAAACTCTAAACCTA
Source organism: Patagioenas fasciata (assembly GCF_037038585.1). Lineage (NCBI taxonomy): Eukaryota > Metazoa > Chordata > Aves > Columbiformes > Columbidae > Patagioenas > Patagioenas fasciata. The sequence goes on along the minus strand of NW_027288587.1, from coordinate 32,746 downwards.
ACCCCAAATCTAAACCTTAAAATCTAAACCTAACCCCAAATCTAAACCTAACCCCAAATCTAAACCTAAAATCTAAACCTAACCCCAAATCTAAACCTAACCCCAAATCTAAACCTAAAATCTAAACCTAACCCCAAATCTAAACCTAAAATCTAAACCTAACCCCAAGTCTAAACCTAACCCCAAATCTAAACCTAAAATCTAAACCTAACCCCAAATCTAAATCTAAAATCTAAACCTAACCCCAAATATAAACCTAACCCCAAATCTAAACCTAAAATCTAAACCTAACCCCAAATCTAAACCTAAAATCTAAACCTAACCCCAAATCTGAAACCCAAATCCAAACCTAAAATCTAAACCTAACCCCAAATCTAAACCTAAAATCTAAACCTAACCCCAAATCTAAACCTAACCCCAAATCTAAACCTAAAATCTAAACCTAACCCCAAATCTAAACCTAACCCCAAATCTAAACCTAAAATCTAAACCTAACCCCAAATCTAAACCTAAAATCTAAACCTAACCCCAAATCTAAACCTAAAATCCAAACCTAACCCAAAATCTAAACCTAAAATCTAAACCTAACCCCAAATCTAAACCTAAAATCTAAACCTAAAATCTAAACCTAACCCCAAATCTAAACCTAAAATCTAAACCTAACCCCAAATCTAAACCTAAAATCTAAACCTAACCCCAAATCTAAACTTAAAATCTAAACCTAACCCCAAATCTAAACCTAAAATCTAAACCTAACCCCAAATCTAAACCTAAAATCTAAACCTAAAATCTAAACCTAACCCCAAATCTAAACCTAAAATCTAAACCTAACCCCAAATCTAAACCTAACCCCAAATCTAAACCTAAAATATAAACCTAACCCCAAATCTAAACCTAAAATCTAAACCTAACCCCAAATCTAAACCTAAAATCTAAACCTAACCCCAAATCTAAACCTAAAATCTAAACCTAACCCCAAATCTAAACCTAAAATCTAAACCTAACCCCAAATCTAAACCTAACCCCAAATCTAAACCTAACCCCAAATCTAAACCTAAAATCTAAACCTAACCCCAAATCTAAACCTAAAATCTAAACCTAACCCCAAATCTACACCTAACCCCAAATCTAAACCAAAAATCTAAACCTAACCCAAATCTAACACTAACCCCAAATCTAAACCTAAAATCTAAACCTAACCCCAAATCTAAACCTAAAATCTAAACTTAACCCCAAGTCTAAACCTAACCCCAAAACTAAACCTAAAATCTAAACCTAACCCCAAATCTAAACCTAACCCCATATCTAAACCTAAAATCTAAACCTAACCCCAAATCTAAACCAAAAATCTAAACCTAACTCCAAATCTAAACCTAACCCCAAACCTAAACCTAAAATCTAAACCTAACCCCAAATCTAAACCTAACCCCAAATATAAACCTAAAATCTAAACCTAACCCCAAACCTAACCCCAAATCTAAACCTAACCCCAAATCTAAACCTAAAATCTAAACCTAAAATCTAAACCTAACCCCAAATCTAAAACTAACCCCAAATCTAAACCAAAAATCTAAACCTAACCCAAATCTAACCCTAACCCCAAATCTAAACCTAAAATCTAAACCTAACCCCAAATCTAAACCTAAAATCTAAACCTAACCCCAAATCTAAAACTAACCCCAAATCTAAACCAAAAATCTAAACCTAACCCAAATCTAACCCTAACCCCAAATCTAAACCTAAAATCTAAACCTAACCCCAAATCTAAACCTAAAATCTAAACCTGACCCCAAGTCTAAACCTAACCCCAAATCTAAACCTAAAATCTAAACCTAACCCCAAATCTAAACCTAACCCCATATCTAAACCTAAAATCTAAACCTAACCCCAAATCTAAACCTAACCCCAAATCTAAACCTAAAATCTAAACCTAACCCCAAATCTAAACCTAAAAACTAAACCTAACCCCAAATCTAAAACTAACCCCAAATCTAAACCAAAAATCTAAACCTAACCCCAAATCTAAACCTAACCCCATATCTAAACCTAAAATCTAAACCTAACCCCAAATCTAAACCAAAAATCTAAACCTAACCTCAAATCTAAACCTAACCCCAAACCTAAACCTAAAATCTAAACCTAATCCCAAATCTAAACCTTACCCCAAATATAAACCTAAAATCTAAACCTAACCCCAAATCTAAACCTAAAATCTAAACCTAACCCCAAATCTAAACCTAAAATCTAAACCTAAAATCTAAACCTAACCCCAAATCTAAACCTAAAATCTAAACCTAACCCCAAATCTAAACCTAACCCCAAATCTAAACCTAACCCCAAATCTAAACCTAAAATCTAAACCTAACCCCAAATCTAAAACTAACCCCAAATCTAAACCAAAAATCTAAACCTAACCCAAATCTAACCCTAACCCCAAATCTAAACCTAAAATCTAAACCTAACCCCAAATCTAAACCTAAAATCTAAACCTGACCCCAAGTCTAAACCTAACCCCAAATCTAAACCTAAAATCTAAACCTAACCCCAAATCTAAACCTAACCCCATATCTAAACCTAAAATCTAAACCTAACCCCAAATCTAAACCTAACCCCAAATCTAAACCTAAAATCTAAACCTAACCCCAAATCTAAACCTAAAAACTAAACCTAACCCCAAATCTAAAACTAACCCCAAATCTAAACCAAAAATCTAAACCTAACCCCAAATCTAAACCTAACCCCATATCTAAACCTAAAATCTAAACCTAACCCCAAATCTAAACCAAAAATCTAAACCTAACCTCAAATCTAAACCTAACCCCAAACCTAAACCTAAAATCTAAACCTAATCCCAAATCTAAACCTTACCCCAAATATAAACCTAAAATCTAAACCTAACCCCAAATCTAAACCTAAAATCTAAACCTAACCCCAAATCTAAACCTAAAATCTAAACCTAAAATCTAAACCTAACCCCAAATCTAAACCTAAAATCTAAACCTAACCCCAAATCTAAACCTAACCCCAAATCTAAACCTAAAATCTAAACCTAACCCCAAATCTAAACCTAACCCCAAATCTAAACCTAAAATCTAAACCTAACCCCAAATCTAAACCTAAAATCTAAACCTAACCCCAAATCTAAACCTAAAATCTAAACCTAAAATCTAAACCTAACCCCAAATCTAAACCTGAAATCTAAACCTGACCCCAAATCTAAACCTAACCCCAAATCTAAACCTAAAATCTAAACCTAACCCCAAATCTAAACCTAAAATCTAAACCTAACCCCAAATCTAAACCTTACCCCAAATCTAAACCTAAAATCTAAACCTAACCCCAAATCTAAACCTAAAATCTACACCTAACCCCAAATCTAAACCTAAAATCTAAACCTAACCCCAAATCTAAACCTAAAATCTAAACCTAACCCCAAATCTAAACCTAACCCCAAATCTAAACCTAAAATCTAAACCTAACCCCAAATCTAAACCTAACCCCAAATCTAAACCTAAAATCTAAACCTAACCCCAAATCTAAACCTAAAATCTAAACCTAACCCCAAATCTAAACCTAACCCCAAATCTAAACCTTACCCCAAATCTAAACCTTAAATCTAAACCTAACCCCAAATCTAAACCTAAAATCTAAACCTAACCCCAAATCTAAACCTAAAATCTAAACCTAACCCCAAATCTAAACCTAACCCCAAATCTAAACCTAAAATCTAAACCTAACCCCAAATCTAAACCTAACCCCAAATCTAAACCTAAAATCTAAACCTAACCCCAAATCTAAACCTAACCCCAAATCTAAACCTAAAATCTAAACCTAACCCCAAATCTAAACCTAAAATCTAAACCTAACCCCAAGTCTAAACCTAACCCCAAATCTAAACCTAAAATCTAAACCTAACCCCAAATCTAAACCTAAAATCTAAACCTAACCCCAAATCTAAACCTAACCCCAAATCTAAACCTAAAATCTAAACCTAACCCCAAATCTAAACCTTACCCCAAATATAAACCTAAAATCTAACCCTAACCCCAAATCTAAACCTAAAATCTAAACCTAACCCCAAATCTAAACCTAAAATCTACACCTAACCCCAAATCTAAACCTAAAATCTAAACCTAACCCCAAATCTAAACCTAACCCCAAATCTAAACCTAAAATCTAAACCTAACCCCTAATCTAAACCTAAAATCTAAACCTAACCCCAAATCTAAACCTAACCCCAAATCTAAACCTAAAATCTGAACCTAACCCCAAATATAACCTAACCCCAAATCTAAACCTAAAATCTAAACCTAACCCCAAATCTAAACCTAACCCCAAATCTAAACCTAAAATCTAAACCTAAACCCAAATCTAAACCTAAAATCTAAACCTAACCCCAAATCTAAACCTAAAATCTAAACCTAACCCCAAATCTAAACCTAAAATCTAAACCTAACCCCAAATCTAAACCTAAAATCTAAACCTAACCCCAAATCTAAACCTTACCCCAAATATAAACCTAAAATCTAAACCTAACCCCAAATCTAAACCTAAAATCTAAACCTAACTCCAAATCTAAACCTAAAATCTAAACCTAACCCCAAATCTAAACCTAACCCCAAATCTAAACCTAAAATCTAAACCTAACCCCAAATCTAAACCTAAAATCTACACCTAACCTCAAATCTAAACCTAACCCCAAATCTAAACCTAAAATCTAAACCTAACCCAAAATCTAAACCTAACTCCAAATCTAAACCTAAAATCTAAACCTAACCCCAAATCTAAACCTTACCCCAAATCTAAACCTAAAATCTAAACCTAACCCCAAATCTAAACCTAAAATCTAAACCTAACCCCAAATCTAAACCTAAAATCTAAACCTAACCCCAAATCTAAACCTAAAATCTAAACCTAACCCCAAATCTAAACCTTACCCCAAATATAAACCTAAAATCTAAACCTAATCCCAAATCTAAACCTAAAATCTAAAACTAACCCCAAATCTAAACCTAAAATCTAAACCTAACCCCAAATCTAAACGTAACCCCAAATCTAAACCTAAAATCTAAACCTAACCCCAAATCTTACCCCAAATCTAAACCTAACCCCAAATCTAAACCTAAAATCTAAACCTAACCCCAAATCTAAACCTAAAATCTAAACCTAACCCCAAATCTAAACCTAACACCAAATCTAAACCTTACCCCAAATCTAAACCTTACCCCAAATCTAAACCTTAAATCTAAACCTAACCCCAAATCTAAACCTAAAATCTAAACCTAACCCCAAATCTAAACCTAAAATCTAAACCTAACACCAAATCTAAACCTAACCCCAAATCTAAACCTAAAATCTAAACCTAACCGCAAATCTAAACCTAACCCCAAATCTAAACCTAAAATCTAAACCTAACCCCAAATCTAAACCTAACCCCAAATCTAAACCTAAAATCTAAACCTAACCCCAAATATAAACCTAAAATCTAAACCTAACCCCAAGTCTAAACCTAACCCCAAATCTAAACCTAAAATCTAAACCTAACCCCAAATCTAAACCTAAAATCTAAACCTAACCCCAAATCTAAACCTAACCCCAAATCTAAACCTAAAATCTAAACCTAACCCCAAATCTAAACCTAACCCCAAATCTAAACCTAAAATATAAACCTAACCCCAAATCTAAACCTAAAATCTAAACGTAACCCCAAATCTAAACCTAAAATCTAAACCTAACCCCAAATCTAAACCTAAAATCTAAACCTAACCTCAAATCTAAACCTTACTTCAAATATAAACCTAAAATCTAAACCTAATCCCAAATCTAAACCTGAAATCTAAACCTAACCCCAAATCTAAACCTAAAATCTAAACCTAACCCCAAATCTAAACGTAACCCCAAATCTAAACCTAAAATCTAAACCTAACCCCAAATCTTACCCCAAATCTAAACCTAACCCCAAATCTAAACCTAAAATCTAAACCTAACCCCAAATCTAAACCTTACCCCAAATATAAACCTAAAATCTAAACCTAATCCCAAATCTAAACCTAAAATCTAAACCTAACCCCAAATCTAAACCTAAAATCTAAACCTAACCCCAAATCTAAACGTAACCCCAAATCTAAACCTAAAATCTAAACCTAACCCCAAATCTTACCCCAAATCTAAACCTAACCCCAAATCTAAACCTAAAATCTAAACCTAACCCCAAATCTAAACCTAAAATCTAAACCTAACCCCAAATGTAAACCTTACCCCAAATCTAAACCTAAAATCTAAACCTAACCCCAAATCTAAACCTAAAATCTAAACCTAACCCCAAATCTAAACCTAAAATCTAAACCTAACCCCAAATCTAAACCTAAAATCTAAACCTAACCCCAAATCTAAAACTAACCCCAAATATAAACCAAAAATCTAAACCTAACCCCAAATCTAAACCTAAAATCTAAACCTAACCCCAAATCTAAACCTAACCCCAAATCTAAACCTAAAATCTAAACCTAACCCCAAATCTAAACCTAAAAACTAAACCTAACCCCAAATCTAAAACTAACCCCAAATCTAAACCAAAAATCTAAACCTAACCCCAAATCTAAACCTAACCCCATATCTAAACCTAAAATCTAAACCTAACCCCAAATCTAAACCAAAAATCTAAACCTAACCCCAAATCTAAACCTAACCCCAAACCTAAACCTAAAATCTAAACCTAATCCCAAATCTAAACCTTACCCCAAATATAAACCTAAAATCTAAACCTAACCCCAAATCTAAACCTAAAATCTAAACCTAACCCCAAATCTAAACATTAAATCTAAACCTAAAATCTAAACCTAACCCCAAATCTAAACCTAAAATCTAAACCTAACCCCAAATCTAAACCCTACCCCAAATCTAAACCTAAAATCTAAACCTAACCCCAAATCTAAACCTAACCCCAAATCTAAACCTAAAATCTAAACCTAACCCCAAATCTAAACCTAAAATCTAAACCTAACCCCAAATCTAAACCTAAAATCTAAACCTAAAATCTAAACCTAACCCCAAATCTAAACCTGAAATCTAAACCTGACCCCAAATCTAAACCTAACCCCAAATCTAAACCTAAAATCTAAACCTAACCCCAAATCTAAACCTAAAATCTAAACCTAACCCCAAATCTAAACCTTACCCCAAATCTAAACCTAAAATCTAAACCTAACCCCAAATCTAAACCTAAAATCTAAACCTAACCCCAAATCTAAACCTAAAATCTAAACCTAACCCCAAATCTAAACCTAAAATCTAAACCTAACCCCAAATCTAAACCTAACCCCAAATCTAAACCTAAAATCTAAAGCTAACCCCAAATGTAAACCTAACCCCAAATCTAAACCTAAAATCTAAACCTAACCCCAAATCTAAACCTAAAATCTAAACCTAACCCCAAATCTAAACCTAACCCCAAATCTAAACCTTACCCCAAATCTAAACCTTAAATCTAAACCTAACCCCAAATCTAAACCTAAAATCTAAACCTAACCCCAAATCTAAACCTAAAATCTAAACCTAACCCCAAATCTAAACCTAACCCCAAATCTAAACCTAAAATCTAAACCTAACCCCAAATCTAAACCTAACCCCAAATCTAAACCTAAAATCTAAACCTAACCCCAAATCTAAACCTAACCCCAAATCTAAACCTAAAATCTAAACCTAACCCCAAATCTAAACCTAAAATCTAAACCTAACCCCAAGTCTAAACCTAACCCCAAATCTAAACCTAAAATCTAAACCTAACCCCAAATCTAAACCTAAAATCTAAACCTAACCCCAAATCTAAACCTAACCCCAAATCTAAACCTAAAATATAAACCTAACCCCAAATCTAAACCTTACCCCAAATATAAACCTAAAATCTAACCCTAACCCCAAATCTAAACCTAAAATCTAAACCTAACCCCAAATCTAAACCTAAAATCTACACCTAACCCCAAATCTAAACCTAAAATCTAAACCTAACCCCAAATCTAAACCTAACCCCAAATCTAAACCTAAAATCTAAACCTAACCCCAAATCTAAACCTAAAATCTAAACCTAACCCCAAATCTAAACCTAACCCCAAATCTAAACCTAAAATCTGAACCTAACCCCAAATATAACCTAACCCCAAATCTAAACCTAAAATCTAAACCTAACCCCAAATCTAAACCTAAAATCTAAACCTAAACCCAAATCTAAACCTAAAATCTAAACCTAACCCCAAATCTAAACCTAAAATCTAAACCTAACCCCAAATCTAAACCTAAAATCTAAACCTAAAATCTAAACCTAACCCCAAATCTAAACCTAAAATCTAAACCTAACCCCAAATCTAAACCTAACCCCAAATCTAAACCTAAAATCTAAACCTAACCCCAAGTCTAAACCTAACCCCAAATCTAAACCTAAAATCTAAACCTAACCCCAAATCTAAACCTAAAATCTAAACGTAACCCCAAATCTAAACCTAACCCCAAATCTAAACCTAAAATATAAACCTAACCCCAAATCTAAACCTTACCCCAAATATAAACCTAAAATCTAACCCTAACCCCAAATCTAAACCTAAAATCTAAACCTAACCCCAAATATAAACCTAAAATCTAAACCTAACCCCAAGTCTAAACCTAACCCCAAATCTAAACCTAAAATCTAAACCTAACCCCAAATCTAAACCTAAAATCTAAACCTAACCCCAAATCTAAACCTAACCCCAAATCTAAACCTAAAATCTAAACCTAACCCCAAATCTAAACCTAACCCCAAATCTAAACCTAAAATATAAACCTAACCCCAAATCTAAACCTAAAATCTAAACGTAACCCCAAATCTAAACCTAAAATCTAAACCTAACCCCAAATCTAAACCTAAAATCTAAACCTAACCTCAAATCTAAACCTTACTTCAAATATAAACCTAAAATCTAAACCTAATCACAAATCTAAACCTAAAATCTAAACCTAACCCCAAATCTAAACCTAAAATCTAAACCTAACCCCAAATCTAAACGTAACCCCAAATCTAAACCTAAAATCTAAACCTAACCCCAAATCTTACCCCAAATCTAAACCTAACCCCAAATCTAAACCTAAAATCTAAACCTAACCCCAAATCTAAACCTTACCCCAAATATAAACCTAAAATCTAAACCTAATCCCAAATCTAAACCTAAAATCTAAACCTAACCCCAAATCTAAACCTAAAATCTAAACCTAACCCCAAATCTAAACCTAAAATCTAAACCTAACCCCAAATCTAAACCTAAAATCTAAACCTAACCCCAAATCTAAAACTAACCCCAAATATAAACCAAAAATCTAAACCTAACCCCAAATCTAAACCTAAAATCTAAACCTAACCCCAAATCTAAACCTAACCCCAAATCTAAACCTAAAATCTAAACCTAACCCCAAATCTAAACCTAAAAACTAAACCTAACCCCAAATCTAAAACTAACCCCAAATCTAAACCAAAAATCTAAACCTAACCCCAAATCTAAACCTAACCCCATATCTAAACCTAAAATCTAAACCTAACCCCAAATCTAAACCAAAAATCTAAACCTAACCCCAAATCTAAACCTAACCCCAAACCTAAACCTAAAATCTAAACCTAATCCCAAATCTAAACCTTACCCCAAATATAAACCTAAAATCTAAACCTAACCCCAAATCTAAACCTAAAATCTAAACCTAACCCCAAATCTAAACCTAAAATCTAAACCTAAAATCTAAACCTAACCCCAAATCTAAACCTAAAATCTAAACCTAACCCCAAATCTAAACCTAACCCCAAATCTAAACCTAAAATCTAAACCTAACCCCAAATCTAAACCTAACCCCAAATCTAAACCTAAAATCTAAACCTAACCCCAAATCTAAACCTAAAATCTAAACCTAACCCCAAATCTAAACCTAAAATCTAAACCTAAAATCTAAACCTAACCCCAAATCTAAACCTGAAATCTAAACCTGACCCCAAATCTAAACCTAACCCCAAATCTAAACCTAAAATCTAAACCTAACCCCAAATCTAAACCTAAAATCTAAACCTAACCCCAAATCTAAACCTTACCCCAAATCTAAACCTAAAATCTAAACCTAACCCCAAATCTAAACCTAAAATCTACACCTAACCCCAAATCTAAACCTAAAATCTAAACCTAACCCCAAATCTAAACCTAAAATCTAAACCTAACCCCAAATCTAAACCTAACCCCAAATCTAAACCTAAAATCTAAAGCTAACCCCAAATGTAAACCTAACCCCAAATCTAAACCTAAAATCTAAACCTAACCCCAAATCTAAACCTAAAATCTAAACCTAACCCCAAATCTAAACCTAACCCCAAATCTAAACCTTACCCCAAATCTAAACCTTAAATCTAAACCTAACCCCAAATCTAAAACTAAAATCTAAACCTAACCCCAAATCTAAACCTAAAATCTAAACCTAACCCCAAATCTAAACCTAACCCCAAATCTAAACCTAAAATCTAAACCTAACCCCAAATCTAAACCTAACCCCAAATCTAAACCTAAAATCTAAACCTAACCCCAAATCTAAACCTAACCCCAAATCTAAACCTAAAATCTAAACCTAACCCCAAATCTAAACCTAAAATCTAAACCTAACCCCAAGTCTAAACCTAACCCCAAATCTAAACCTAAAATCTAAACCTAACCCCAAATCTAAACCTAAAATCTAAACCTAACCCCAAATCTAAACCTAACCCCAAATCTAAACCTAAAATATAAACCTAACCCCAAATCTAAACCTTACCCCAAATATAAACCTAAAATCTAACCCTAACCCCAAATCTAAACCTAAAATCTAAACCTAACCCCAAATCTAAACCTAAAATCTAAACCTAAAATCTAAACCTAACCCCAAATCTAAACCTAAAATCTAAACCTAACCCCAAATCTAAACCTAAAATCTAAACCTAACCCCAAATCTAAACCTAACCCCAAATCTAAACCTAAAATCTGAACCTAACCCCAAATATAACCTAACCCCAAATCTAAACCTAAAATCTAAACCTAACCCCAAATCTAAACCTAAAATCTAAACCTAAACCCAAATCTAAACCTAAAATCTAAACCTAACCCCAAATCTAAACCTAAAATCTAAACCTAACCCCAAATCTAAACCTAAAATCTAAACCTAAAATCTAAACCTAACCCCAAATCTAAACCTAAAATCTAAACCTAACCCCAAATCTAAACCTAACCCCAAATCTAAACCTAAAATCTAAACCTAACCCCAAATCTAAACCTAACCCCAAATCTAAACCAAAAATCTAAACCTAACCCAAATCTAACCCTAACCCCAAATCTAAACCTAAAATCTAAACCTAACCCCAAATCTAAACCTAAAATCTAAACCTAACCCCAAGTCTAAACCTAACCCCAAATCTAAACCTAAAATCTAAACCTAACCCCAAATCTAAACCCCAAATCTAAACCTAAAATCTAAACCTAACCCCAAATCTAAGCCTAAAATCTAAACCTAACCCCAAATCTAAACCTAAAATCTAAACCTAAAATCTAAACCTAAAATCTAAACCTAACCCCAAATCTAAACCTAAAATCTAAACCTAACCCCAAATCTAAACCTAACCCCAAATCTAAACCTAAAATCTAAACCTAACCCCAAATCTAAACCTAACCCCAAATCTAAACCAAAAATCTAAACCTAACCCAAATCTAACCCTAACCCCAAATCTAAACCTAAAATCTAAACCTAACCCCAAATCTAAACCTAAAATCTAAACCTAACCCCAAGTCTAAACCTAACCCCAAATCTAAACCTTAAATCTAAACCTAACCCCAAATCTAAACCCCAAATCTAAACCTAAAATCTAAACCTAACCCCAAATCTAAACCTAAAATCTAAACCTAACCCCAAATCTAAACCTAACCCCAAATCTAAACCTAAAATATAAACCTAACCCCAAATCTAAACCTAAAATCTAAACGTAACCCCAAATCTAAACCTAAAATCTAAACCTAACCCCAAATCTAAACCTAAAATCTAAACCTAACCTCAAATCTAAACCTTACCCCAAATATAAACCTAAAATCTAAACCTAACCCCAAATCTAAACCTAAAATCTAAACCTAAAATCTAAACCTAACCCCAAATCTAAACCTAAAATCTAAACCTAACCCCAAATCTAAACCTAACCCCAAATCTAAACCTAAAATCTAAACCTAACCCCAAATCTAAACCTAACCCCAAATCTAAACCTAAAATCTAAACCTAACCCCAAATCTAAACCTAAAATCTAAACCTAACCCCAAATCTAAACCTAAAATCTAAACCTAAAATCTAAACCTAACCCCAAATCTAAACCTGAAATCTAAACCTTACCCCAAATCTAAATCTAACCCCAAATCTAAACCTAAAATCTAAACCTAACCCCAAATCTAAACCTAAAATCTAAACCTAACCCCAAATCTAAACCTTACCCCAAATCTAAACCTAAAATCTAAACCTAACCCCAAATCTAAACCTAAAATCTACACCTAACCCCAAATCTAAACCTAAAATCTAAACCTAACCCCAAATCTAAACCTAAAATCTAAACCTAACCCCAAATCTAAACCTAAAATCTAAAGCTAACCCCAAATCTAAACCTAACCCCAAATCTAAACCTAAAATCTAAACCTAACCCCAAATCTAAACCTAAAATCTAAACCTAACCCCAAATCTAAACCTAACACCAAATCTAAACCTTACCCCAAATCTAAACCTTACCCCAAATCTAAACCTTAAATCTAAACCTAACCCCAAATCTAAACCTAAAATCTAAACCTAACCCCAAATCTAAACCTAAAATCTAAACCTAACACCAAATCTAAACCTAACCCCAAATCTAAACCTAAAATCTAAACCTAACCGCAAATCTAAACCTAACCCCAAATCTAAACCTAAAATCTAAACCTAACCCCAAATCTAAACCTAACCCCAAATCTAAACCTAAAATCTAAACCTAACCCCAAATCTAAACCTAAAATCTAAACCTAACCCCAAGTCTAAACCTAACCCCAAATCTAAACCTAAAATCTAAACCTAACCCCAAATCTAAACCTAAAATCTAAACCTAACCCCAAATCTAAACCTAACCCCAAATCTAAACCTAAAATCTAAACCTAACCCCAAATCTAAACCTAACCCCAAATCTAAACCTAAAATATAAACCTAACCCCAAATCTAAACCTAAAATCTAAACGTAACCCCAAATCTAAACCTAAAATCTAAACCTAACCCCAAATCTAAACCTAAAATCTAAACCTAACCTCAAATCTAAACCTTACTTCAAATATAAACCTAAAATCTAAACCTAATCCCAAATCTAAACCTAAAATCTAAACCTAACCCCAAATCTAAACCTAAAATCTAAACCTAACCCCAAATCTAAACGTAACCCCAAATCTAAACCTAAAATCTAAACCTAACCCCAAATCTTACCCCAAATCTAAACCTAACCCCAAATCTAAACCTAAAATCTAAACCTAACACCAAATCTAAACCTAAAATCTAAACCTAACCCCAAATGTAAACCTTACCCCAAATCTAAACCTAAAATCTAAACCTAACCCCAAATCTAAACCTAAAATCTAAACCTAACCCCAAATCTAAACCTAAAATCTAAACCTAACCCCAAATCTAAACCTAAAATCTAAACCTAACCCCAAATCTAAAACTAACCCCAAATATAAACCAAAAATCTAAACCTAACCCCAAATCTAAACCTAAAATCTAAACCTAACCCCAAATCTAAACCTAACCCCAAATCTAAACCTAAAATCTAAACCTAACCCCAAATCTAAACCTAAAATCTAAACCTAACCCCAAATCTAAACCTAACCCCAAATCTAAACCTAAAATCTAAACCTAACCCCAAATCTAAACCTAAAATCTAAACCTAACCCCAAATCTAAACCTAAAATCTAAACCTAAAATCTAAACCTAACCCCAAATCTAAACCTAAAATCTAAACCTAACCCCAAATCTAAACCTAAAATCTAAACCTAACCCCAAATCTAAACCTTACCCCAAATCTAAACCTAAAATCTAAACCTAACCCCAAATCTAAACCAAAAATCTAAACCTAACCCCAAATCTAAACCTAACCCCAAACCTAAACCTAAAATCTAAACCTAACCCCAAATCTAAACCTAAAATCTAAACCTAACCCCAAATCTAAACCTAAAATCTAAACCTAACCCCAAATCTAAACCTAAAATCTAAACCTAACCCCAAATCTAAACCTTACCCCAAATATAAACCTCAAATCTAAACCTAACCCCAAATCTAAACCTAAAATCCAAACCTAACCCCAAATCTAAACCTAAAATCTAAACCTAACCCCAAATCTAAACCTAAAATCTAAACCTAAAATCTAAACCTAACCCCAAATCTAAACCTAAAATCTAAACCTAACCCCAAATCTAAACTTAAAATCTAAACCTAACCCCAAATCTAAACCTAAAATCTAAACCTAACCCCAAATCTAAACCTAAAATCTAAACCTAACCCCAAATCTAAACCTAACCCCAAATCTAAACCTAAAATCTAAACCTAACCCCAAATCTAAACCTAAAATCTAAACCTAACCCCAAATCTAAACCTAAAATCTAAACCTAAAATCTAAACCTAACTCCAAATCTAAACCTGAAATCTAAACCTGACCCCAAATCTAAACCTAACCCCAAATCTAAACCTAAAATCTAAACCTAACCCCAAATCTAAACCTAAAATCTAAACCTAACCCCAAATCTAAACCTTACCCCAAATCTAAACCTAAAATCTAAACCTAACCCCAAATCTAAACCAAAAATCTAAACCTAACCCCAAATCTAAACCTAACCCCAAACCTAAACCTAAAATCTAAACCTAACCCCAAATCTAAACCTAAAATCTAAACCTAACCCCAAATCTAAACCTAAAATCTAAACCTAACCCCAAATCTAAACCTAAAATCTAAACCTAACCCCAAATCTAAACCTTACCCCAAATATAAACCTCAAATCTAAACCTAACCCCAAATCTAAACCTAAAATCCAAACCTAACCCCAAATCTAAACCTAAAATCTAAACCTAACCCCAAATCTAAGCCTAAAATCTAAACCTAAAATCTAAACCTAACCCCAAATCTAAACCTAAAATCTAAACCTAACCGCAAATCTAAACCTAACCCCAAATCTAAACCTAACCCCAAATCTAAACCTAAAATCTAAACCTAACCCCAAATCTAAACCTAAAATCTAAACCTAACCCCAAATCTAAACCTAACCCCAAATCTAAACCTAAAATATAAACCTAACCCCAAATCTAAACCTAAAATCTAAACCTAACCCCAAGTCTAAACCTAACCCCAAATCTAAACCTAAAATCTAAACCTAACCCCAAATCTAAACCTAACCCCATATCTAAACCTAAAATCTAAACCTAACCCCAAATCTAAACCTAAAATCTAAACCTAACCCCAAATCTAAACCTTACCCCAAATATAAACCTCAAATCTAAACCTAACCCCAAATCTAAACCTAAAATCCAAACCTAACCCCAAATCTAAACCTAAAATCTAAACCTAACCCCAAATCTAAGCCTAAAATCTAAACCTAAAATCTAAACCTAACCCCAAATCTAAACCTAAAATCTAAACCTAACCGCAAATCTAAACCTAACCCCAAATCTAAACCTAACCCCAAATCTAAACCTAAAATCTAAACCTAACCCCAAATCTAAACCTAAAATCTAAACCTAACCCCAAATCTAAACCTAAAATCTAAACCTAACCCCAAATCTAAACCTAACCCCAAATCTAAACCTAAAATATAAACCTAACCCCAAATCTAAACCTAAAATCTAAACCTAACCCCAAATCTAAACCTAAAATCTAAACCTAACCCCAAATCTAAACCTAAAATCTAAACCTAACCTCAAATCTAAACCTTACCCCAAATATAAACCTAAAATCTAAACCTAATCCCAAATCTAAACCTAAAATCTAAACCTAACCCCAAATCTAAACCTAAAATCTAAACCTAACCCCAAATCTAAACGTAACCCCAAATCTAAACCTAAAATCTAAACCTAACCCCAAATCTTACCCCAAATCTAAACCTAACCCCAAATCTAAACCTAAAATCTAAACCTAACACCAAATCTAAACCTAAAATCTAAACCTAACCCCAAATGTAAACCTTACCCCAAATCTAAACCTAAAATCTAAACCTAACCCCAAATCTAAACCTAAAATCTAAACCTAACCCCAAATCTAAACCTAAAATCTAAACCTAACCCCAAATCTAAACCTAAAATCTAAACCTAACCCCAAATCTAAAACTAACCCCAAATATAAACCAAAAATCTAAACCTAACCCCAAATCTAAACCTAAAATCTAAACCTAACCCCAAATCTAAACCTAACCCCAAATCTAAACCTAAAATCTAAACCTAACCCCAAATCTAAACCTAAAATCTAAACCTAACCCCAAATCTAAACCTAACCCCAAATCTAAACCTAAAATCTAAACCTAACCCCAAATCTAAACCTAAAATCTAAACCTAACCCCAAATCTAAACCTAAAATCTAAACCTAAAATCTAAACCTAACCCCAAATCTAAACCTGAAATCTAAACCTGACCCCAAATCTAAACCTAACCCCAAATCTAAACCTAAAATCTAAACCTAACCCCAAATCTAAACCTAAAATCTAAACCTAACCCCAAATCTAAACCTTACCCCAAATCTAAACCTAAAATCTAAACCTAACCCCAAATCTAAACCAAAAATCTAAACCTAACCCCAAATCTAAACCTAACCCCAAACCTAAACCTAAAATCTAAACCTAACCCCAAATCTAAACCTAAAATCTAAACCTAACCCCAAATCTAAACCTAAAATCTAAACCTAACCCCAAATCTAAACCTAAAATCTAAACCTAACCCCAAATCTAAACCTTACCCCAAATATAAACCTAAAATCTAAACCTAACCCCAAATCTAAACCTAAAATCTAAACCTAACCCCAAATCTAAAACTAACCCCAAATATAAACCAAAAATCTAAACCTAACCCCAAATCTAAACCTAAAATCTAAACCTAACCCCAAATCTAAACCTAACCCCAAATCTAAACCTAAAATCTAAACCTAACCCCAAATCTAAACCTAAAATCTAAACCTAACCCCAAATCTAAACCTAACCCCAAATCTAAACCTAAAATCTAAACCTAACCCCAAATCTAAACCTAAAATCTAAACCTAACCCCAAATCTAAACCTAAAATCTAAACCTAACCCCAAATCTAAACCTGAAATCTAAACCTGACCCCAAATCTAAACCTAACCCCAAATCTAAACCTAAAATCTAAACCTAACCCCAAATCTAAACCTAAAATCTAAATCTTACCCCAAATCTAAACCTAACCCCAAATCTAAACCTAAAATCTAAACCTAACCCCAAATCTAAACCTAAAATCTAAACCTAACCCCAAATCTAAACCTTACCCCAAATCTAAACCTAAAATCTAAACCTAACCCCAAATCTAAACCTAAAATCTAAACCTAACCCCAAATCTAAACCTAAAATCTAAACCTAACCCCAAATCTAAACCCAAAATCTAAACCTAACCCCAAACCTAAAACTAACCCCAAATATAAACCAAAAATCTAAACCTAACCCCAAATCTAAACCTAAAATCTAAACCTAAGCCCAAATCTAAACCTAACCCCAAATCTAAACCTAAAATCTAAACCTAACCCCAAATCTAAACCTAAAAACTAAACCTAACCCCAAATCTAAAACTAACCCCAAATCTAAACCAAAAATCTAAACCTAACCCCAAATCTAAACCTAACCCCATATCTAAACCTAAAATCTAAACCTAACCCCAAATCTAAACCAAAAATCTAAACCTAAACCCAAATCTAAACCTAACCCCAAACCTAAACCTAAAATCTAAACCTAATCCCAAATCTAAACCTTACCCCAAATATAAACCTAAAATCTAAACCTAACCCCAAATCTAAACCTAAAATCTAAACCTAACCCCAAATCTAAACCTAAAATCTAAACCTAAAATCTAAACCTAACCCCAAATCTAAACCTAAAATCTAAACCTAACCCCAAATCTAAACCTAACCCCAAATCTAAACCAAAAATCTAAACCTAACCCCAAATCTAAACCAAAAATCTAAACCTAACCCCAAATCTAAACCTAAAATCTAAACCTAACCCCAAATCTAAACCTAAAATCTAAACCTAAAATCTAAACCTAACCCCAAATCTAAACCTGAAATCTAAACCTGACCCCAAATCTAAACCTAACCCCAAATCTAAACCTAAAATCTAAACCTAACCCCAAATCTAAACCTAAAATCTAAACCTAACCCCAAATCTAAACCTAAAATCTACACCTAACCCCAAATCTAAACCTAAAATCTAAACCTAATCCCAAATCTAAACCTAAAATCTAAACCTAACCCCAAATCTAAACCTAACCCCAAATCTAAACCTAAAATCTAAAGCTAACCCCAAATCTAAACCTAACCCCAAATCTAAACCTAAAATCTAAACCTAACCCCAAATCTAAACCTAAAATCTAAACCTAACCCCAAATCTAAACCTAACACCAAATCTAAACCTTACCCCAAATCTAAACCTTACCCCAAATCTAAACCTTAAATCTAAACCTAACCCCAAATCTAAACCTAAAATCTAAACCTAACCCCAAATCTAAACCTAAAATCTAAACCTAACACCAAATCTAAACCTAACCCCAAATCTAAACCTAAAATCTAAAGCTAACCGCAAATCTAAACCTAACCCCAAATCTAAACCTAAAATCTAAACCTAACCCCAAATCTAAACCTAACCCCAAATCTAAACCTAAAATCTAAACCTAACCCCAAATATAAACCTAAAATCTAAACCTAACCCCAAGTCTAAACCTAACCCCAAATCTAAACCTAAAATCTAAACCTAACCCCAAATCTAAACCTAAAATCTAAACCTAACCCCAAATCTAAACCTAACCCCAAATCTAAACCTAAAATCTAAACCTAACCCCAAATCTAAACCTAACCCCAAATCTAAACCTAAAATATAAACCTAACCCCAAATCTAAACCTAAAATCTAAACGTAACCCCAAATCTAAACCTAAAATCTAAACCTAACCCCAAATCTAAACCTAAAATCTAAACCTAACCTCAAATCTAAACCTTACTTCAAATATAAACCTAAAATCTAAACCTAATCCCAAATCTAAACCTAAAATCTAAACCTAACCCCAAATCTAAACCTAAAATCTAAACCTAACCCCAAATCTAAACGTAACCCCAAATCTAAACCTAAAATCTAAACCTAACCCCAAATCTTACCCCAAATCTAAACCTAACCCCAAATCTAAACCTAAAATCTAAACCTAACCCCAAATCTAAACCTTACCCCAAATATAAACCTAAAATCTAAACCTAATCCCAAATCTAAACCTAAAATCTAAACCTAACCCCAAATCTAAACCTAAAATCTAAACCTAACCCCAAATCTAAACGTAACCCCAAATCTAAACCTAAAATCTAAACCTAACCCCAAATCTTACCCCAAATCTAAACCTAACCCCAAATCTAAACCTAAAATCTAAACCTAACCCCAAATCTAAACCTAAAATCTAAACCTAACCCCAAATGTAAACCTTACCCCAAATCTAAACCTAAAATCTAAACCTAACCCCAAATCTAAACCTAAAATCTAAACCTAACCCCAAATCTAAACCTAAAATCTAAACCTAACCCCAAATCTAAAACTAACCCCAAATATAAACCAAAAATCTAAACCTAACCCCAAATCTAAACCTAAAATCTAAACCTAACCCCAAATCTAAACCTAACCCCAAATCTAAACCTAAAATCTAAACCTAACCCCAAATCTAAACCTAAAAACTAAACCTAACCCCAAATCTAAAACTAACCCCAAATCTAAACCAAAAATCTAAACCTAACCCCAAATCTAAACCTAACCCCATATCTAAACCTAAAATCTAAACCTAACCCCAAATCTAAACCAAAAATCTAAACCTAACCCCAAATCTAAACCTAACCCCAAACCTAAACCTAAAATCTAAACCTAATCCCAAATCTAAACCTTACCCCAAATATAAACCTAAAATCTAAACCTAACCCCAAATCTAAACCTAAAATCTAAACCTAACCCCAAATCTAAACCTAAAATCTAAACCTAAAATCTAAACCTAACCCCAAATCTAAACCTAAAATCTAAACCTAACCCCAAATCTAAACCTAACCCCAAATCTAAACCTAAAATCTAAACCTAACCCCAAATCTAAACCTAACCCCAAATCTAAACCTAAAATCTAAACCTAACCCCAAATCTAAACCTAAAATCTAAACCTAACCCCAAATCTAAACCTAAAATCTAAACCTAAAATCTAAACCTAACCCCAAATCTAAACCTGAAATCTAAACCTGACCCCAAATCTAAACCTAACCCCAAATCTAAACCTAAAATCTAAACCTAACCCCAAATCTAAACCTAAAATCTAAACCTAACCCCAAATCTAAACCTTACCCCAAATCTAAACCTAAAATCTAAACCTAACCCCAAATCTAAACCTAAAATCTAAACCTAACCCCAAATCTAAACCTAAAATCTAAACCTAACCCCAAATCTAAACCTAAAATCTAAACCTAACCCCAAATCTAAACCTAACCCCAAATCTAAACCTAAAATCTAAAGCTAACCCCAAATGTAAACCTAACCCCAAATCTAAACCTAAAATCTAAACCTAACCCCAAATCTAAACCTAAAATCTAAACCTAACCCCAAATCTAAACCTAACCCCAAATCTAAACCTTACCCCAAATCTAAACCTTAAATCTAAACCTAACCCCAAATCTAAACCTAAAATCTAACCCTAACCCCAAATCTAAACCTAAAATCTAAACCTAACCCCAAATCTAAACCTAACCCCAAATCTAAACCTAAAATCTAAACCTAACCCCAAATCTAAACCTAACCCCAAATCTAAACCTAAAATCTAAACCTAACCCCAAATCTAAACCTAACCCCAAATCTAAACCTAAAATCTAAACCTAACCCCAAATCTAAACCTAAAATCTAAACCTAACCCCAAGTCTAAACCTAACCCCAAATCTAAACCTAAAATCTAAACCTAACCCCAAATCTAAACCTAAAATCTAAACCTAACCCCAAATCTAAACCTAACCCCAAATCTAAACCTAAAATATAAACCTAACCCCAAATCTAAACCTTACCCCAAATATAAACCTAAAATCTAACCCTAACCCCAAATCTAAACCTAAAATCTAAACCTAACCCCAAATCTAAACCTAAAATCTACACCTAACCCCAAATCTAAACCTAAAATCTAAACCTAACCCCAAATCTAAACCTAAAATCTAAACCTAACCCCAAATCTAAACCTAAAATCTAAACCTAACCCCAAATCTAAACCTAACCCCAAATCTAAACCTAAAATCTGAACCTAACCCCAAATATAACCTAACCCCAAATCTAAACCTAAAATCTAAACCTAACCCCAAATCTAAACCTAAAATCTAAACCTAAACCCAAATCTAAACCTAAAATCTAAACCTAACCCCAAATCTAAACCTAAAATCTAAACCTAACCCCAAATCTAAACCTAAAATCTAAACCTAAAATCTAAACCTAACCCCAAATCTAAACCTAAAATCTAAACCTAACCCCAAATCTAAACCTAACCCCAAATCTAAACCTAAAATCTAAACCTAACCCCAAATCTAAACCTAACCCCAAATCTAAACCAAAAATCTAAACCTAACCCAAATCTAACCCTAACCCCAAATCTAAACCTAAAATCTAAACCTAACCCCAAATCTAAACCTAAAATCTAAACCTAACCCCAAGTCTAAACCTAACCCCAAATCTAAACCTAAAATCTAAACCTAACCCCAAATCTAAACCCCAAATCTAAACCTAAAATCTAAACCTAACCCCAAATCTAAGCCTAAAATCTAAACCTAACCCCAAATCTAAACCTAAAATCTAAACCTAAAATCTAAACCTAAAATCTAAACCTAAGCCCAAATCTAAACCTAAAATCTAAACCTAACCCCAAATCTAAACCTAACCCCAAATCTAAACCTAAAATCTAAACCTAACCCCAAATCTAAACCTAACCCCAAATCTAAACCAAAAATCTAAACCTAACCCAAATCTAACCCTAACCCCAAATCTAAACCCCAAATCTAAACCTAACCCCAAATCTAAACCTAAAATCTAAAGCTAACCCCAAATCTAAACCTAACCCCAAATCTAAACCTAAAATCTAAACCTAACCCCAAATCTAAACCCCAAATCTAAACCTAAAATCTAAACCTAACCCCAAATCTAAACCTAAAATCTAAACCTAACCCCAAATCTAAACCTAACCCCAAATCTAAACCTAAAATATAAACCTAACCCCAAATCTAAACCTAAAATCTAAACGTAACCCCAAATCTAAACCTAAAATCTAAACCTAACTCCAAATCTAAACCTAAAATCTAAACCTAACCTCAAATCTAAACCTTACCCCAAATATAAACCTAAAATCTAAACCTAACCCCAAATCTAAACCTAAAATCTAAACCTAAAATCTAAACCTAACCCCAAATCTAAACCTAAAATCTAAACCTAACCCCAAATCTAAACCTAACCCCAAATCTAAACCTAAAATCTAAACCTAACCCCAAATCTAAACCTAACCCCAAATCTAAACCTAAAATCTAAACCTAACCCCAAATCTAAACCTAAAATCTAAACCTAACCCCAAATCTAAACCTAAAATCTAAACCTAAAATCTAAACCTAACCCCAAATCTAAACCTGAAATCTAAACCTGACCCCAAATCTAAATCTAACCCCAAATCTAAACCTAAAATCTAAACCTAACCCCAAATCTAAACCTAAAATCTAAACCTAACCCCAAATCTAAACCTTACCCCAAATCTAAACCTAAAATCTAAACCTAACCCCAAATCTAAACCTAAAATCTACACCTAACCCCAAATCTAAACCTAAAATCTAAACCTAACCCCAAATCTAAACCTAAAATCTAAACCTAACCCCAAATCTAAACCTAACCCCAAATCTAAACCTAAAATCTAAAGCTAACCCCAAATCTAAACCTAACCCCAAATCTAAACCTAAAATCTAAACCTAACCCCAAATCTAAACCTAAAATCTAAACCTAACCCCAAATCTAAACCTAACACCAAATCTAAACCTTACCCCAAATCTAAACCTTACCCCAAATCTAAACCTTAAATCTAAACCTAACCCCAAATCTAAACCTAAAATCTAAACCTAACCCCAAATCTAAACCTAAAATCTAAACCTAACACCAAATCTAAACCTAACCCCAAATCTAAACCTAAAATCTAAACCTAACCGCAAATCTAAACCTAACCCCAAATCTAAACCTAAAATCTAAACCTAACCCCAAATCTAAACCTAACCCCAAATCTAAACCTAAAATCTAAACCTAACCCCAAATCTAAACCTAAAATCTAAACCTAACCCAAGTCTAAACCTAACCCCAAATCTAAACCTAAAATCTAAACCTAACCCCAAATCTAAACCTAAAATCTAAACCTAACCCCAAATCTAAACCTAACCCCAAATCTAAACCTAAAATCTAAACCTAACCCCAAATCTAAACCTAACCCCAAATCTAAACCTAAAATATAAACCTAACCCCAAATCTAAACCTAAAATCTAAACGTAACCCCAAATCTAAACCTAAAATCTAAACCTAACCCCAAATCTAAACCTAAAATCTAAACCTAACCTCAAATCTAAACCTTACTTCAAATATAAACCTAAAATCTAAACCTAATCCCAAATCTAAACCTAAAATCTAAACCTAACCCCAAATCTAAACCTAAAATCTAAACCTAACCCCAAATCTAAACGTAACCCCAAATCTAAACCTAAAATCTAAACCTAACCCCAAATCTTACCCCAAATCTAAACCTAACCCCAAATCTAAACCTAAAATCTAAACCTAACACCAAATCTAAACCTAAAATCTAAACCTAACCCCAAATCTAAACCTTACCCTAAATCTAAACCTAAAATCTAAACCTAACCCCAAATCTAAACCTAAAATCTAAACCTAACCCCAAATCTAAACCTAAAATCTAAACCTAACCCCAAATCTAAACCTAAAATCTAAACCTAACCCCAAATCTAAAACTAACCCCAAATATAAACCAAAAATCTAAACCTAACCCCAAATCTAAACCTAAAATCTAAACCTAACCCCAAATCTAAACCTAACCCCAAATCTAAACCTAAAATCTAAACCTAACCCCAAATCTAAACCTAAAATCTAAACCTAATCCCAAATCTAAACCTAACCCCAAATCTAAACCTAAAATCTAAACCTAATCCCAAATCTAAACCTAAAATCTAAACCTAACCCCAAATCTAAACCTAAAATCTAAACCTAAAATCTAAACCTAACCCCAAATCTAAACCTAAAATCTAAACCTAACCCCAAATCTAAACCTAAAATCTAAACCTAACCCCAAATCTAAACCTTACCCCAAATCTAAACCTAAAATCTAAACCTAACCCCAAATCTAAACCAAAAATCTAAACCTAACCCCAAATCTAAACCTAACCCCAAACCTAAACCTAAAATCTAAACCTAACCCCAAATCTAAACCTAAAATCTAAACCTAACCCCAAATCTAAACCTAAAATCTAAACCTAACCCCAAATCTAAACCTAAAATCTAAACCTAACCCCAAATCTAAACCTTACCCCAAATATAAACCTCAAATCTAAACCTAACCCCAAATCTAAACCTAAAATCCAAACCTAACCCCAAATCTAAACCTAAAATCTAAACCTAACCCCAAATCTAAACCTAAAATCTAAACCTAACCCCAAGTCTAAACCTAACCCCAAATCTAAACCTAAAATCTAAACCTAACCCCAAATCTAAACCTAAAATCTAAACCTAACCCCAAATCTAAACCTAACCCCAAATCTAAACCTAAAATATAAACCTAACCCCAAATCTAAACCTTACCCCAAATATAAACCTAAAATCTAACCCTAACCCCAAATCTAAACCTAAAATCTAAACCTAACCCCAAATCTAAACCTAAAATCTACACCTAACCCCGAATCTAAACCTAAAATCTAAACCTAACCCCAAATCTAAACCTAACCCCAAATCTAAACCTAAAATCTAAACCTAACCCCAAATCTAAACCTAAAATCTAAACCTAACCCCAAATCTAAACCTAAAATCTGAACCTAACCCCAAATATAACCTAACCCCAAATCTAAACCTAAAATCTAAACATAACCCCAAATCTAAACCTAAAATCTAAACCTAACCCCAAATCTAAACCTAAAATCTAAACCTAACCCCAAATCTAAACCCCAAATCTAAACCTAAAATCTAAACCTAACCCCAAATCTAAGCCTAAAATCTAAACCTAACCCCAAATCTAAACCTAAAATCTAAACCTAAAATCTAAACCTAAAATCTAAACCTAACCCCAAATCTAAACCTAAAATCTAAACCTAACCCCAAATCTAAACCTAACCCCAAATCTAAACCTAAAATCTAAACCTAACCCCAAATCTAAACCTAACCCCAAATCTAAACCAAAAATCTAAACCTAACCCAAATCTAACCCTAACCCCAAATCTAAACCTAAAATCTAAAACTAACCCCAAATCTAAACCTAAAATCTAAACCTAACCCCAAGTCTAAACCTAACCCCAAATCTAAACCTAAAATCTAAACCTAACCCCAAATCTAAACCCCAAATCTAAACCTAAAATCTAAACCTAACCCCAAATCTAAACCTAAAATCTAAACCTAACCCCAAATCTAAACCTAACCCCAAATCTAAACCTAAAATATAAACCTAACCCCAAATCTAAACCTAAAATCTAAACGTAACCCCAAATCTAAACCTAAAATCTAAACCTAACCCCAAATCTAAACCTAAAATCTAAACCTAACCTCAAATCTAAACCTTACCCCAAATATAAACCTAAAATCTAAACCTAACCCCAAATCTAAACCTAAAATCTAAACCTAAAATCTAAACCTAACCCCAAATCTAAACCTAAAATCTAAACCTAACCCCAAATCTAAACCTAACCCCAAATCTAAACCTAAAATCTAAACCTAACCCCAAATCTAAACCTAACCCCAAATCTAAACCTAAAATCTAAACCTAACCCCAAATCTAAACCTTACCCCAAATCTAAACCTAAAATCTAAACCTAACCCCAAATCTAAACCTAAAATCTACACCTAACCCCAAATCTAAACCTAAAATCTAAACCTAACCCCAAATCTAAACCTAAAATCTAAACCTAACCCCAAATCTAAACCTAACCCCAAATCTAAACCTAAAATCTAAAGCTAACCCCAAATCTAAACCTAACCCCAAATCTAAACCTAAAATCTAAACCTAACCCCAAATCTAAACCTAAAATCTAAACCTAACCCCAAATCTAAACCTAACACCAAATCTAAACCTTACCCCAAATCTAAACCTTACCCCAAATCTAAACCTTAAATCTAAACCTAACCCCAAATCTAAACCTAAAATCTAAACCTAACCCCAAATCTAAACCTAAAATCTAAACCTAACACCAAATCTAAACCTAACCCCAAATCTAAACCTAAAATCTAAACCTAACCGCAAATCTAAACCTAACCCCAAATCTAAACCTAAAATCTAAACCTAACCCCAAATCTAAACCTAACCCCAAATCTAAACCTAAAATCTAAACCTAACCCCAAATCTAAACCTAAAATCTAAACCTAACCCCAAGTCTAAACCTAACCCCAAATCTAAACCTAAAATCTAAACCTAACCCCAAATCTAAACCTAAAATCTAAACCTAACCCCAAATCTAAACCTAACCCCAAATCTAAACCTAAAATCTAAACCTAACCCCAAATCTAAACCTAACCCCAAATCTAAACCTAAAATCTAAACCTAACCCCAAATCTAAACCTAAAATCTAAACGTAACCCCAAATCTAAACCTAAAATCTAAACCTAACCCCAAATCTAAACCTAAAATCTAAACCTAACCTCAAATCTAAACCTTACTTCAAATATAAACCTAAAATCTAAACCTAATCCCAAATCTAAACCTAAAATCTAAACCTAACCCCAAATCTAAACCTAAATCTAAACCTAACCCCAAATCTAAACGTAACCCCAAATCTAAACCTAAAATCTAAACCTAACCCCAAATCTTACCCCAAATCTAAACCTAACCCCAAATCTAAACCTAAAATCTAAACCTAACACCAAATCTAAACCTAAAATCTAAACCTAACCCCAAATGTAAACCTTACCCCAAATCTAAACCTAAAATCTAAACCTAACCCCAAATCTAAACCTAAAATCTAAACCTAACCCCAAATCTAAACCTAAAATCTAAACCTAACCCCAAATCTAAACCTAAAATCTAAACCTAACCCCAAATCTAAAACTAACCCCAAATATAAACCAAAAATCTAAACCTAACCCCAAATCTAAACCTAAAATCTAAACCTAACCCCAAATCTAAACCTAACCCCAAATCTAAACCTAAAATCTAAACCTAACCCCAAATCTAAACCTAAAATCTAAACCTAATCCCAAATCTAAACCTAACCCCAAATCTAAACCTAAAATCTAAACCTAACCCCAAATCTAAACCTAAAATCTAAACCTAACCCCAAATCTAAACCTAAAATCTAAACCTAAAATCTAAACCTAACCCCAAATCTAAACCTAAAATCTAAACCTAACCCCAAATCTAAACCTAAAATCTAAACCTAACCCCAAATCTAAACCTTACCCCAAATCTAAACCTAAAATCTAAACCTAACCCCAAATCTAAACCAAAAATCTAAACCTAACCCCAAATCTAAACCTAACCCCAAACCTAAACCTAAAATCTAAACCTAACCCCAAATCTAAACCTAAAATCTAAACCTAACCCCAAATCTAAACCTAAAATCTAAACCTAACCCCAAATCTAAACCTAAAATCTAAACCTAACCCCAAATCTAAACCTTACCCCAAATATAAACCTCAAATCTAACCTAACCCCAAATCTAAACCTAAAATCCAAACCTAACCCCAAATCTAAACCTAAAATCTAAACCTAACCCCAAATCTAAACCTAAAATCTAAACCTAAAATCTAAACCTAACCCCAAATCTAAACCTAAAATCTAAACCTAACCGCAAATCTAAACCTAACCCCAAATCTAAACCTAACCCCAAATCTAAACCTAAAATCTAAACCTAACCCCAAATCTAAACCTAAAATCTAAACCTAACCCCAAATCTAAACCTAACCCCAAATCTAAACCTAAAATCTAAACCTAACCCCAAATCTAAACCTAAAATCTAAACCTAACCCCAAATCTAAACCTAAAATCTAAACCTAAAATCTAAACCTAACCCCAAATCTAAACCTGAAATCTAAACCTGACCCCAAATCTAAACCTAACCCCAAATCTAAACCTAAAATCTAAACCTAACCCCAAATCTAAACCTAAAATCTAAACCTAACCCCAAATCTAAACCTTACCCCAAATCTAAACCTAAAATCTAAACCTAACCCCAAATCTAAACCAAAAATCTAAACCTAACCCCAAATCTAAACCTAACCCCAAACCTAAACCTAAAATCTAAACCTAACCCCAAATCTAAACCTAAAATCTAAACCTAACCCCAAATCTAAACCTAAAATCTAAACCTAACCCCAAATCTAAACCTAAAATCTAAACCTAACCCCAAATCTAAACCTTACCCCAAATATAAACCTCAAATCTAAACCTAACCCCAAATCTAAACCTAAAATCCAAACCTAACCCCAAATCTAAACCTAAAATCTAAACCTAACCCCAAATCTAAGCCTAAAATCTAAACCTAAAATCTAAACCTAACCCCAAATCTAAACCTAAAATCTAAACCTAACCGCAAATCTAAACCTAACCCCAAATCTAAACCTAACCCCAAATCTAAACCTAAAATCTAAACCTAACCCCAAATCTAAACCTAAAATCTAAACCTAACCCCAAATCTAAACCTAACCCCAAATCTAAACCTAAAATCTAAACCTAACCCCAAATCTAAACCTAAAATCTAAACCTAACCCCAAATCTAAACCTAAAATCTAAACCTAAAATCTAAACCTAACCCCAAATCTAAACCTGAAATCTAAACCTGACCCCAAATCTAAACCTAACCCCAAATCTAAACCTAAAATCTAAACCTAACCCCAAATCTAAACCTAAAATCTAAACCTAACCCCAAATCTAAACCTTACCCCAAATCTAAACCTAAAATCTAAACCTAACCCCAAATCTAAACCAAAAATCTAAACCTAACCCCAAATCTAAACCTAACCCCAAACCTAAACCTAAAATCTAAACCTAACCCCAAATCTAAACCTAAAATCTAAACCTAACCCCAAATCTAAACCTAAAATCTAAACCTAACCCCAAATCTAAACCTAAAATCTAAACCTAACCCCAAATATAAACCTTACCCCAAATATAAACCTCAAATCTAAACCTAACCCCAAATCTAAACCTAAAATCCAAACCTAACCCCAAATCTAAACCTAAAATCTAAACCTAACCCCAAATCTAAGCCTAAAATCTAAACCTAAAATCTAAACCTAACCCCAAATCTAAACCTAAAATCTAAACCTAACCGCAAATCTAAACCTAACCCCAAATCTAAACCTAACCCCAAATCTAAACCTAAAATCTAAACCTAACCCCAAATCTAAACCTAAAATCTAAACCTAACCCCAAATCTAAACCTAACCCCAAATCTAAACCTAAAATATAAACCTAACCCCAAATCTAAACCTAAAATCTAAACCTAACCCCAAGTCTAAACCTAACCCCAAATCTAAACCTAAAATCTAAACCTAACCCCAAATCTAAACCTAACCCCATATCTAAACCTAAAATCTAAACCTAACCCCAAATCTAAACCTAAAATCTAAACCTAACCCCAAATCTAAACCTTACCCCAAATATAAACCTCAAATCTAAACCTAACCCCAAATCTAAACCTAAAATCCAAACCTAACCCCAAATCTAAACCGAAAATCTAAACCTAACCCCAAATCTAAGCCTAAAATCTAAACCTAAAATCTAAACCTAACCCCAAATCTAAACCTAAAATCTAAACCTAACCGCAAATCTAAACCTAACCCCAAATCTAAACCTAACCCCAAATCTAAACCTAAAATCTAAACCTAACCCCAAATCTAAACCTAAAATCTAAACCTAACCCCAAATCTAAACCTAACCCCAAATCTAAACCTAAAATATAAACCTAACCCCAAATCTAAACCTAAAATCTAAACCTAACCCCAAATCTAAACCTAAAATCTAAACCTAACCCCAAATCTAAACCTAAAATCTAAACCTAACCTCAAATCTAAACCTTACCCCAAATATAAACCTAAAATCTAAACCTAATCCCAAATCTAAACCTAAAATCTAAACCTAACCCCAAATCTAAACCTAAAATCTAAACCTAACCCCAAATCTAAACGTAACCCCAAATCTAAACCTAAAATCTAAACCTAACCCCAAATCTTACCCCAAATCTAAACCTAACCCCAAATCTAAACCTAAAATCTAAACCTAACACCAAATCTAAACCTAAAATCTAAACCTAACCCCAAATGTAAACCTTACCCCAAATCTAAACCTAAAATCTAAACCTAACCCCAAATCTAAACCTAAAATCTAAACCTAACCCCAAATCTAAACCTAAAATCTAAACCTAACCCCAAATCTAAACCTAAAATCTAAACCTAACCCCAAATCTAAAACTAACCCCAAATATAAACCAAAAATCTAAACCTAACCCCAAATCTAAACCTAAAATCTAAACCTAACCCCAAATCTAAACCTAACCCCAAATCTAAACCTAAAATCTAAACCTAACCCCAAATCTAAACCTAAAATCTAAACCTAACCCCAAATCTAAACCTAACCCCAAATCTAAACCTAAAATCTAAACCTAACCCCAAATCTAAACCTAAAATCTAAACCTAACCCCAAATCTAAACCTAAAATCTAAACCTAAAATCTAAACCTAACCCCAAATCTAAACCTGAAATCTAAACCTGACCCCAAATCTAAACCTAACCCCAAATCTAAATCTAAAATCTAAACCTAACCCCAAATCTAAACCTAAAATCTAAACCTAACCCCAAATCTAAACCTTACCCCAAATCTAAACCTAAAATCTAAACCTAACCCCAAATCTAAACCAAAAATCTAAACCTAACCCCAAATCTAAACCTAACCCCAAACCTAAACCTAAAATCTAAACCTAACCCCAAATCTAAACCTAAAATCTAAACCTAACCCCAAATCTAAACCTAAAATCTAAACCTAACCCCAAATCTAAACCTAAAATCTAAACCTAACCCCAAATCTAAACCTTACCCCAAATATAAACCTCAAATCTAAACCTAACCCCAAATCTAAACCTAAAATCCAAACCTAACCCCAAATCTAAACCTAAAATCTAAACCTAACCCCAAATCTAAGCCTAAAATCTAAACCTAAAATCTAAACCTAACCCCAAATCTAAACCTAAAATCTAAACCTAACCGCAAATCTAAACCTAACCCCAAATCTAAACCTAACCCCAAATCTAAACCTAAAATCTAAACCTAACCCCAAATCTAAACCTAAAATCTAAACCTAACCCCAAATCTAAACCTAACCCCAAATCTAAACCTAAAATATAAACCTAACCCCAAATCTAAACCTAAAATCTAAACCTAACCCCAAATCTAAACCTAAAATCTAAACCTAACCCCAAATCTAAACCTAAAATCTAAACCTAACCCCAAATCTAAACCTTACCCCAAATATAAACCTAAAATCTAAACCTAATCCCAAATCTAAACCTAAAATCTAAACCTAACCCCAAATCTAAACCTAAAATCTAAACGAAACCCCAAATCTAAACGTAACCCCAAATCTAAACCTAAAATCTAAACCTAACCACAAATCTTACCCCAAATCTAAACCTAACCCCAAATCTAAACCTAAAATCTAAACCTAACCCCAAATCTAAACCTAAAATCTAAACCTAACCCCAAATCTAAACCTTACCCCAAATCTAAACCTAAAATCTAAACCTAACCCCAAATCTAAACCTAAAATCTAAACCTAACCCCAAATCTAAACCCAAAATCTAAACCTAACCCCAAACCTAAAACTAACCCCAAATATAAACCAAAAATCTAAACCTAACCCCAAATCTAAACCTAAAATCTAAACCTAAGCCCAAATCTAAACCTAACCCCAAATCTAAACCTAAAATCTAAACCTAACCCCAAATCTAAACCTAAAAACTAAACCTAACCCCAAATCTAAAACTAACCCCAAATCTAAACCAAAAATCTAAACCTAACCCCAAATCTAAACCTAACCCCATATCTAAACCTAAAATCTAAACCTAACCCCAAATCTAAACCAAAAATCTAAACCTAAACCCAAATCTAAACCTAACCCCAAACCTAAACCTAAAATCTAAACCTAATCCCAAATCTAAACCTTACCCCAAATATAAACCTAAAATCTAAACCTAACCCCAAATCTAAAC